>NW_026706368.1:0-199423 GCF_029867415.1 Vicia villosa | reverse complement strand
CACAGAGCTAGGAGCCACAGAGACTAAGAAGCTATTACAAGTTTTAAGAAAGTATCCATCTGCGTTAGGATATAACATTGCTGATCTGAAAGGAATAAGTCCTTCCATATGTATGCATCGCATCATGTTGGAGGAAGATTGCAAAACCTCTAGGGAGCATCAAAGAAGGATTAACCCTATCCTAAGCACAATAGTTAAAGATGAAGTTACCAAACTTCTGAATGCTGGAATTATATATCCAATCTCCGATAGTCAGTGGGTAAGTCTGGTCCATTGTGTACCAAAGAAAGGAGGCATAACAGTTACCATAAACAAGTCTGGCGAATCTATAGCCGAAAGAAAGGTGACTGGAGCAAGGATGTGTATTGACTATCGTAAGTTAAACAAAGCCACGAGGAAAGACCATTTCCCTCTTCCTTTTATTGACCAAATGCTCGAACGCTTAGCAAAACATTCCTATTACTGCTACCTGGATGGTTACTCAGGATTCTTTTAAATCCCAATTCACCCTGACGACCAAGAGAAAACAACCTTCACGTGCCCTAATGGAACATTCGCTTATAGACGAATGCCTTTCGGATTTTGCAACGCCCCTGCGACATTTCAGAGATGCATGATTTCGATTTTCGCTGATTACATAGACAACATCATGGAAGTCTTTATGGACGACTTCTCTATGTGTGGGGAAGATTTCGAAGGATGTCTCTCAAATCTAGAAAAAGTATTGGACAGATGTGTACAAGTTAACCTCGTCCTAAACTGGGAAAAGTGTCACTTTATGGTTAAACAAGGGATTGTGCTTGGACACGCAGTCTCCAAAAGAGGAATAGAAGTCGATAAAGCAAAGATCGAAGTAATAGAAAATCTCCAACCCCCAAAAACAGTTAGAGAGATACGAAGCTTCTTAGGTCACGCATGTTTCTACAAAAGATTCATAAAGGACTTTTCTAAGATCTCTGAACCTCTGACTAGCCTATTAATGAAAGACGTTGAGTTTGACTTCAACGATGAATGTCTAGAAGCCTTTGAAGTACTAAAGACGACCCTAATATCCGCAGCCATAATGCAACCACCCGGCTGGAATTTACCATTTGAAATTATGTGTGATGCAAGCGACTATGCTGTAGGAGCTGTCTTAGGCCAAAGGAAAGATAAGAAACTCCACGCAATATACTATACAAGTAGGACCTTAGACCCTGCGCAAATGAATTGCGCCACAACTGAAAAGGAACTCCTGGCCGTGGTCTTCGCGTTAGATAAGTTTCGTTCCTATCTGATAGGAGCGAAGATAATAGTTTACACCTACCATGCAGCCATTAGGTATCTACTAGCTAAACAAGATGCAAAACCTAGACTATTAAGGTGGATCCTACTACTACAAGAATTTGATTTGGAAATCAAAGATAAAAAGGGGACCGAAAACGTTGTAGCCGACCATTTATCTAGGATGGAAGGTATTAAGACAGAAGAAACACCAATCGACGATGATTTCCCCTATGAACGCTTAATAGCACATTTAGAATCTGAAAGCAACACGTTGAAGCAACCTAAAGCGCAAACCGTTAAGACACTAAGAACCGGAACCACACTGCCATGGTATGCTGATTTCGTCAACTACCTAGCAGCGAGAGTGCTTCCGCCTGACATGACTTATCAACAAAAGAAGAAGTTCTTCCATGACCTTAAACAGTATTATTGGGATGAACCCTTACTATTCAAGAGAGGCGCTGATGGGATATTCCGCAAATGTGTTCCGGAAGAATAAATAGAAAGCATAATACATCATTGCCATGATGCCCCCTATGGTGGGCATGCAAGCACATCAAAGACCTGCACTAAGATTCTGCAAGCCGGTCTCTTTTGGCCCAACCTGTGGAAGGATGTCCACATCGCTATTAGAAACTACGACCGATGTCAGCGCACTAGAAACATATTGTGGACCGTCCTTTCGGGCCATACCCCTCCGTGGGTGGGATACGTGAACTGACTCTTTTTTGTCGATCGGACGCTTTCGCGTCACTTTTGAAAAAGTTTACAGAGTCGCCACCGACCTTTTATTTTATCCAATGAAGGAAAGGTTTATAAAAGAAACAGAAAAAAGACCTTTGAGAGATTCTGGGTAAGGGGGTAGGTTATACAAAGGGAAGGTGTTAGCACCCTTTGTATCCATGGTTATCCATGGGCTCTTTAGTTTGCTTAGCTCATTTGCTTTACTTTTCAATTGATTCGGAATGCTTTACCTGTGTTTTTGAAATACCTTTGCAAATAGAATTTGTAATGATCCTTGTGCGGATATATACAAATGCTTGTTTATCTTTCGAAAGATGTTTTGAAAAGATCGTTAATTTTGTAATGATCCGTGTTTGGATGTATACAAAATATTGTCTTTTGGAAAATTCGTTTTAAAAAAACAACAGTGTATGAGAATTTTGTTTGTTTTGATTTTGAGCAAGCAAACTAGGAGGTCTACCCTGAGTTAGGAGGTCTTTATCCTTGTTCCCTTTAAAAATCTATCCATTCGTCGGATATAAACAAAAGGTTCGATTTTGTACTCGAAACAGTAGAAATGTAACTTTGATTTTGAAAAGAGTGAAAAGGGGTTACCCTAGGAGGTGCAAATGTGATTGTGATTGAATTCAGATATTTATCTTTGAAGTTAGTGATCTGACGGTTCAGTTTTATCTTTGACATACACGCAGTTTATATGGGTGCTGGAAATTAAAATGCGGAAATGTAAAGTGCAGAAAGTAAATCTACGCTATTACATCGATTGTGCGGGAAATGTAAACTAGCCTATTTACATGAATTTGACATCCTATACATTTATCTAGGAATTTTAAATTGCAAGAAATAAAAGGCATATTTTTGTATTTTTGTGATTTATTTTAAATATAATTAATGCATTATTAATTAATTTAAAATAAAGAAAAGATGGAAATATGATTAAACCTAGCAAATAAGTTTAAAAATATGTACAAAATGTTTGTTAATTGATTTTAGAACAAAACTAATTTTTTTGGAATTTTTGAAATTTGTTTTTGGATATTTTAAGTTAATCAAAACATAATTATGCAAATAATTACACAAATAATTAAAACTTAAAGAGAAAATTATCCTAAATATGTACAAAATTAGTTTATGATATATAAACAATATTTAACACAAAGAACAATTTTTTTTTTTATGATTTTTTGACTAATTAAAATAATTAATAAGCAAATATACAAATACATACTAATTAATTATGAAAAATATTGAAATTTTGAAGAAAAATAAAATATTTTTGTTTCATAAAATAATATATTATTTTAGAAGTTTAAAATATTTTTTTGTGGAATTTTTGGAAGTTTTTAACTATTTTTAATTAATTTATCAAAGAAACTAAAATAAAAATAGAAAATAAAATTAAAAATATAAGGATACTGATCTGGTGTGGCAATTAATGAAGGAGCATGGTGAGCTTGCATGTGTGAGGCGTTGGATTGGCTTTGAGATTGATCCAAGGGCACAGATTTGTAGGTGCATGGTATGATGGTGTACACTGAATCCAAGGGGATTCAAAGTCTTTGCAGGGGCCCACGCTGGATTGACCAGCGAATAAGATTTGAGGGAAGGGCCACCTTGGCGCGCTGAAAAGTCAGACGAACCACGCTTGGACGCGTGGTCGTCTTCAACCTCCAGAAGTGAGGTTTTCAGCTTCAAATAGCGGGGGTTTTTAACCTCCCCTATTTGGACGTTAAAATTCCAGTTTTTTAACAACCTATGAACCTGCAAAAAATACGAGTTAGCAATAGAAACAAGTGACCCAGATCCACTAATTAGAGTGTCCTGAATCCAAATATGTCATTTGTTTTAAGGTTTGAAGCTCCTAGCTATGGATACGAAGAAGATGAAGCTTAAACACTCATGGACTCGTTTTAATGGTGGAGCCTGATCCTCACGTTGGAACACTCATGCTAAGGCCCAGATCACACATATAGGTCCCCATAAGGATGTTAGGGTGGTTAGTTTGCAGTGAAATTAGTTGCATATACAAAAACGAAAATAAAACTCATATGTACATGAAGAGCTTTAAGTGCTTTATACGACTCTCATATGTCTATATTTAGAGCTCAATCTTACTCTATAATGTTTGAGGAGATGATTAGAAGTGTTTATTGGTATTGATATTGATTGGAAATTTGAATTTGAAAATTACAAAGTATATGCAAATTTTGAGAATTTTTGTGATATTTCTTGCTATACTCTTGCCCTATTTCGTGTGTCCCCCTTTTGCTGAAGTATGATGCTTCTTTTATAGCCCAAAGTTGCTTGGAACTCAAGCTAAGAAGCTTTGTTGTCTTTGTTGAAAGTTTGATTTTTAAAATATTAAAAATCTTTGAATTGTTGACCAAGCTTGACTCCATTCAATGCTCTTGTCTTGCTCTTCAATTCTTGCAGAAAAAATGAAGATTCCTTGAAGTGAGTCATACTTGGAGGCCAAGCAACCATTATCCATGCATTTTCCTTTTAATTTTAATCTTAAAGTAAGATAAAATTATGCAAAAAATGGCCAATAAAGATGTGGGCTTTGTCTTGGTCGTGGGAGGCCCATAGTAACATGGCAAAGATGTTTGGACCATAAAAACTTGGACTCATTTGGAAAAAAAACATTTTTGAGCAATGTTGATTTCATGCATTTTCCCAAAATTTAGCCAACTTCAACAAGGTGTAAATCCTTCAATTTTTGTCATATGAAGGAGATCTTGCACTTTTTGGAAACCTCAAAGAGTCCTCTAACCAATGTCTTTGGTCTCATATCAAAATGATTTTTGGTTCTCCTTGTGTGTCCATTTGAAAAAAGTGTCTTTTTGTTGACTTTGAAAATGACCTGTAATGTCTTTGGCCATATTTTTCAAATGGTGAATGCTATGACCATGGGATCAATTGCATTTGAAAGATAATTGAATTTCCTTCAAAATGAGCTTTGGTTGACATTTTTTGGATGAAGGATGAGAGAGTTATGATCAGTCAAAGTTGAGTTGACTTTTCAGGCAAAAACCCTAATTTTGAATCTTAGGGTTTTGTTGATTTTTGATCTTTCCTTGATGAATTGTGATCATCCAATGATCAAATGTTGAATCCTTTGACAAAATATGGACTTTGACAAAAAATTTCATTTTTGACTGTCAGTTGACTTTTTTGGTCAAACGGGTCGTCTGTTGACTGTTTGAGCTGCTGACGGTGCGTCTGAGTGAATTGAAGTTTGAAAATTTGTATGATGGTACTTTGAGATGTATGGATGTATATGAAATCCATTTGAGCTCTCAAAACTTGTTGCTCCTGTTAAAACAAGAAAAACCCTGATTAGGGACTGTCTGTATAGGAGGCAGTTAAGCGTACCTGATTTTTGTGCAGTGTTGAGTTTCTGCTAATCATGTGATATTCAGAAGACTTCTAACACAAAAATCTTGGAAATTTGAATTGTGAATGATTGATTTGATTGATTGTACAAATCACTGTGAATTGTACTGTCTGCAGTTTGTCTGTCAACCGACTGTTCGTGTACTGAAGCAGCAGTTAAAGTGAAAAATCAACCGTCAAAGTTAATTTTCTTTTTTTTTTTTTGTTGTTATTTTTGTTTTTGTTTGGTGTGAAGCATGAAAATTTATTTACATGACTTGTTAGAAAACAGAAACATAATAAATAACTGATATTTACGGTATGCGGGCAAAATTACCGATAATAACCTGAAAATTATTTAATGCACAGAAATAGAAATATTTGACTGGCAGAAAATACACAAAATATTATCTTAGTAATTAAGCAATATTATGACAACTAGTACAACATTTAATACTGACAGTATAAATATTACATACTATATTGAAAAGTACGACGAATAAACGGTACGTTTAAGAAAATAAGAAACACGACAAATTTTAAAAATGACGGTTGACGAACCATGCTATGATTAATAACATGTAGAGGAGTGGGAGTGCAACCATTGCAGGTCCACACTTCTCAGGACTGTGTAGGCAGAAGAAAGTTGTGATCACCGTAGCAATGGTGACGACTGTAAGAAGCAGTGTTTCTATCCATTTTGCCATTTTTGCTAGGGAAGAAGAAATGATGGATTATGAGGTAGGAATTTGAAAGATGATTTAGAATTTGATGTGAGATTTGTGGGAAGAATGAGAGGTATTTATAGAATGGAAAGATGATAGAGACGTTGGGGAATGATGTGATTCCGTACAAAAGGAAATTTGAGTGGTAGTGAGATTTGAAAGAAAGTGTAAGGTATTGTTGGGAAAAGAGAGATGGATAGAATAAAGTTGAGATTTGAATTTGAAAGGATAGATTTGAAAAGATTTTGAAAATAATGGAATATAGCACAAAAGTTAGTGGGAAAACAAAAACAATTGTTACCAGTACAGTGTGAGTTTCCTGCTTTTGCGCCTGCAAAAAGATTTAACCCTGCATGAACTGTGTTAGTACTATTTATCTGTAAAATAAATAAATAGTATTTGTGAAGTAAAGAACAGTATTTGGCGTTTGCGTAAGAATAAATTCCACTGTAAGCCAAGTTACTGTGTAAGAAAAATTCTGAAAACCAAGTTCTTCATATGTCAGGATATTTTGAAAAAATCCATGTTTATATGAGACTCTTAATTTTCATATTGAAACTTTCCTGAAAAAAGAAGTGGGCAAATTTTGGGGTATAACAGTTGCCCCTATTCAATCTTCTTAAACCTGAAGAGATTGTCTGAAATCTGAGGGTAGAAGATGATTGAATAAATAGATGCCCTGAAAATTTGCACTTACCTTGATCAGCAGAGATGTTGGAAGTTGCATTTGAATGTTGTCTGTGAAATGTTGTTGGCAGATTGAAACATTACCTGAGATGGGCTTTCGGATGCCACCTGGACAATGTGTTGATGGTTTGTTCATCAGAATGAATCTGTTGATTATATCTTGATGAAGGATTTGAAAGTTGATCATTGTGGAACCGTTTGAGGTATCACTTTAGATCTGCAATGTTAGATCGTTCTGGAACCGTCTGAGGTTTCGCCTTAGATCTGAAATGCTAGATCGTTCTGGAACCGTCGGAGGTATCGCCTTAGATCTGAAATGCTAGATCGTTCTGGAACCGTCTGAGGTATCGCCTTAGACTAGCAATGTTAGATGATAAATGAGTTGAGAATGAGAGTTCTTCAGAGTGAATCTTTGGTTTGATTGTATCTGAAAGGACTGCTTGTCTGAATAAGATTCAGGATGAACACTGCATGTGAGTGAGAACATCTTTGCTGAAGACATCTGTCTACCTGAAAAATCAAGTTAATAATATGCGATGTCTATGATGCATGTATGATATGAGATCCTCGAGCTAGAGGAGAAATATGCAAGTTATGTTGTGTATGAATATGCGTATGATGCATGATTGTGAATGTGAATATGAGTGTGAATGTGATGCATGGTTTATGCAGCTTAGAGCGTGTCAAGCTCCTGATTGGGAAAATAAATCCCAGCTTAGTCGTCAAGAAATGAAGGCATTGTGATTGGGAAAATAAATCCCTGCTAGCCATTTGGAAGTGAAGGCATCGTGGTTGTTGATGATCTTCTGTCTCGCTTGAGTACCCTGGGTTGGGGAAATTCTTTGAGAACCAGGATGTTCTATTGAAGGATCTTTGATTACTGCTCGGGGATGAACAGTAGTTTTGAGAGTTCGGACTGTGACGCCCTTTGGAGTGGGAATGAGGAAGATGCATAATCCTCCGATGCACTATCTGACCAAGTTTGGGTGCGGAGATCACACCTTCTGAAGACAGTAATCTGGAACAACCCTGCTGGGGAATAAGACTTCTTTCGAAAGAAAAATCTTTTTGAGGGATTTGTTGAGGAATGTGTCTCCATTGGGGAAACTTCCTTCTGATGCTGGTTTAGGATAATGTCCAAATAATTGGGACATGTCCGGAATGCTATTCCTGTTTTTCCTGGTAAACATCAATCATATTCAAATGCATATGTTCATTCAAAATATCATTGGGATGCTCGCGTATTCAAAACAGAAAAAATGAAAATGTTAGTTATAAGCTGCATTGATTTTTGAAAAGGTGCCGTGATAGGCGGATTAGTATAGGGAGACAACAATCCTAGAAGTAGGAAATTGTCAGAAAGTTTTGAAAAGTATTTATGAAAAGAAATAGCTATGTGAGAACGATCCAGTCAAGTTTCAATTCTGCTATTGCCAATCTGTCTTCGAGCATCTCATCCCTCACTTGTTGGAAGAAAGTGATTGGACTGATCGGTGTCTTTGAGGTGTTGAACCTTGTCGGTGAGTAGGCAGCTGAGCGGGACATAGTTGTATGCTTTATTCCCTAATTTTTGCCTAGGCTGCCCTTTCAGGTTTTCAGCCTACCGGGATTGTATTTGTTTTGTCTCTAATTTTTGCCTGGATCGCCCTTTCGGGTTTTCAATCCACCGAGACGCTCATTTTTGCCTAAGTTGCCCTTTCAGGTTTTCAACTTAGCGAGCTGTATTTTTTTTTTTTAAGCAAAGTACTTTTTGACTATGTCCGCATTCACAGGGTGTGGGAAATCCTCGCCATCCATGGTGGTAAGCAACATGGCACCGCCGGAGAATATTTTCTTGATTATGAATGGTCCCTCGTAGGTGGGGGTCCATTTGCCTCTGGGATCACCTTGTGGTAAGATGATGCGTTTGATAACCAAGCCACCAGTTTGGTATGCTTGACTTTTGACTTTCTTGTTGAATGCTTTGATCATGCGCTTTTGGTATAGCTGGCCATGACAGATAGCTGCAAGTCTTTTCTCATCGATCAAGTGTATTTGGTCGAATCGAGTTTGAATCCAATCGTCTTCGTCTAGATCGGCTTCTTTCATGATCCTTAAGGAAGGAATCTGGATTTCGATTGGGAGAACTGCTTCCATACCGTAGACTAACGAGAATGGAGTTGCCCCTGTTGAAGTACGCGCAGATGTGCGATAACCATGAAGAGCAAAAGGTAACATCTCATGCCAGTCTTTGTAGGTTACTGTCATCTTTTGTATGATTTTCTTGATGTTTTTGTTGGCGGCTTCGACAGCGCCGTTCATCTTTGGTCGATATGGAGAAGAATTATGATGTTTGATCTGGAACTGCGTGCAGAGTTCAGTAATCATTTTGTTGTTTAGATTCGTGCCATTGTCAGTGATGATCCTTTCGGGGATGCCGTACCGACAAATGAGATTGTGCTTGATAAACCTGGCTACCACATTCTTGGTGACAGAAGCATATGAAGCTGCCTCTACCCACTTTGTGAAGTAGTCAATAGCGACCAGGATAAAGCGATGTCCGTTGGAAGCAGTAGGTTTGATTTCTCCAATCATATCAATACCCCACATTGCGAAAGGCCAAGGAGCCGTCAGAACGTTTAATGGAACTGGAGGTACATGCACTTTGTCGGCATATATCTGGCATTTGTGACAAGTTTTGGAATGATGATGGCAATCTGTCTCCATGGTAGACCAGTAGTAACCTGCTCTCAAGATCTTTTTAGCCATTGTATGTCCGTTGGAATGAGTACCGAAGGTACCATTGTGTATGTCTTCCATGATTTGTTCTGCTTCCTTCTTGTTTACGCAACGAAGTAAAGTCGAGTCATGGTTGCGCTTGTACAAAGTTCCATTGCTTAGGAAGAATTTGGAGGCAAATCTCCTTAGAAACTTTCTGTCGTTAATAGATGCCCCTTCAGGGTACTCCTGGGTTTCGAGATACCTTTGTATTTCATGGAACCATGATTTGTCTTCCATTTGTTTGGTATCGATCTCATTGCAATAGGCTGGTTCGTCTTGCCTGTAAATGGTGATCATAGGAGCTTCGTCGTCCCAATTGACTTTGAACATGGATGACATGGTAGCTAAGGCATCAGCTAGTTGATTTTCTTCGCGTGGGATGTGTTCGAAAGTGATCTCCTCGAAGTAAGGAATCAAACTCAACACATGTTCTTTGTATGGAATTAGATTTGGGTGCTTTGTGTCCCATTCCCCTTTGACTTGGTAGATTACCAAGGCCGAGTCTCCGTAGACTTCAAGGAATTTGATTTTTAGATCAATTGCAGCTTTGAGACCCAGAATGCATGCTTCGTATTCGGCTATATTGTTGGTGCAATTGAAACACAATCTGGCGGTGAAGGGTGTATGACCTCCTGTGGGGGAAATGATCACAGCTCCGATGCCATTGCCGAGCGCATTAGAAGCTCCGTCAAAAACCATAGTCCATCGGGATCCTGGTTGTTTGTAGTCATTGACTAGCATAATGTCTTCGTCTGGGAAGTCAAAGTTCAATGCCTGATAATCATCTACTGCTTGATGAGCTAAATGATCAGCTACCACACTTCCTTTGATTGCTTTTTGCGAAGTGTATTGAATGTCATATTCTGTTAGGATCATTTGCCATCTTGCAATCCTTCCAGAGAGAGCAGGTTTTTCGAACACGTATTTGATTGGATCCATCTTGGAGATCAGGAAAGTGGTGTGATTTAGCATATACTGTCTTAGTCGGCGAGCCGCCCATGCTAAGGCACAGCAAGTTTTTTCGAGTAGTGAGTATCTTGTTTCACAATCGGTAAACTTTTTGCTAAGATAGTAGATTGCGTGCTCCTTTCGACCGGAATCGTCATGTTGTCCGAGTACACACCCCATTGAATCTTCTAACACAGTTAGGTACATTATCAGAGGTCTGCCTTCCACAGGAGGTAACAAGATTGGCGGTTTTTGAAGGTATTCTTTGATTTTATCAAAGGCTAACTGGCATTTGTCATTCCATCTTTCCACTTGATCTTTCTTCAGTAATTTGAAGATTGGCACACAAGTAGGAGTCATATGGGCAATGAATCTGGCTATGTAGTTTAGACGTCCCAAGAATCCTCTGACTTGTTTCTCGGTACGGGGTATAGGCATTTCTTGAATGGCTTTGACCTTGGCAGGATCAACCTCAATACCTTTACTGCTGACGATGAAACCTAAGAGTTTACCGGATCTTACTCCAAAGGTACACTTGTTCGGGTTCAGTCGCAATCTGTATTTCTTGAGTCTGTCAAACAGCTTGTGTAAATGACTCAAATGTTCTTCTTCGGTGTTGGATTTTGCGATCATGTCATCGACATACACCTCTATTTCCTGATGAATCATATCATGAAATAGTGTTACCATTGCTCGTTGGTAGGTAGCTCCAGCATTTTTTAGACCAAAGGGCATTACTTTGTAACAAAAGGTTCCCCAGGGAGTTGTGAAGGTTGTTTTTTCCATGTCTTCGGGTGCCATCTTGATTTGATTGTACCCTGAGAATCCGTCCATAAAGGAGAATACCTTGCATTGTGCGGTATTGTCAACTAGTACATCGATGTGCGGTAAAGGGAAATCATCTTTAGGGCTTGCCCGGTTCAGATCTCTGTAGTCTACACACATTCTGACTTTCCCGTCTTTTTTGGGTACAGGCACGATGTTAGCTATCCAAGGAGGATAACTTACAACTTTTAGGAATCCGGCATTGAATTGTTTTTCAACCTCGTCTTTGATCTTTTTTGACATATCAGGCTTACTCCTTCGCAGTCTCTGTTTGACCGGAGTGCTTCCTTCTTTGATTGGCAGGCGATGAACTACAATGTCCGTGTCAAGGCCAGGCATATCTTGATAAGACCAGGCGAATATCTCGGCGTAGTCTTGCAACAATTGAATCAGTCTTTGCTTGACACTGTTTTCTAAGTCAGCCCCAATTCTGACCTCTTTCTTTTCTTCGTCACTGCCCAAGTTGATGACCTCAATCGGCTCCTCATGAGGCTGTATGGCTTTTTCTTCTTGTTCTAGAAGTCTTGCAATTTCTCTTGGCACTTCACAATCTTCCTCACTTTCGTCCTCAGTTTGGTAGATCGGATTTTCAAAGTCATGACGGGCAATAGCAGAGTCGTTATTGACTGGATCCAGCGTGTATGTGAATCTGCATGGTAGATATGTGAGTGTGTATGAAGAGAAAAACATAGCTATTTGAAAGCGAAGAAAGAAGGAAAAAGGATCACAAAATTTAAATATGCAAGCGTCCCATGATTTTATTGAATGCACATGATCATGATATGATAAGCCCTTATAGAAGGACCGGTGTGCTAAGGCACACGGCTTTTCAAGCTCATGGTTCGATTGTTCAGGAACCACTTTTATCTTTGCACATTATACACAAAGAAAACAGGAAATGGCATTTACTCCTGGTCAAAGGAGATCACATCCTCAGCTTTCCAGTTGTTCAATCCACTGTTGTGAGCAGGGGGTACCCAGCTGTTCCAGTTGCAGTTGTCTTTTTCATCTTCCACAACATTGATTTCATTAGTGGGAAAATGAGCAGGTGATCCTTCGGGATAAGTGATATACTCTGCTGGATACGAGAGCCCAGGCTGAGATATCTCTGTTGGCTGAGCGAGATGCTCGATAAGGCCGTCCCATGCAGTCGGGATGATGTTTTGAATAGAGACTTGTGCATCCTGATAAGGAGTGTATGCTGACAGAAAGCAACCATCGTTGTTTGGTATTTCTCTGGCTTCTTCAAGAGCGAAATTGTCGTCGTAATGTTCATCCCATCCAGTTGGGACAATGTCCTCCATGGCAATTTGTGAGCTCGGAGGAGCGGAATATTTCACCATATAGTCATATTTGCCGCTGGGTTCTCCTAGCGTGTCCCATACTTCTTTGGGTGGATTTTGATATTGCTGAGTGACGGGACTTGTGATACTTCCGTCATTTTGATTACACCTCTTCTGTTGGAGTAAGATCTTCCAGAGCAATGTAAGAATTCTGAGGTGCGGCATACTGATAATTATATCCGCCGTTTGGTTCTTGGACAGCATCCCACATTCCCATGGAAATGGGTGGAATTTCATTTGGATATGGCTGAATGATATGGTTCAAGAACACTCCTTCATCTTCAATAGCGTTTACTTCTTGGCTGACGAAGTGTGACATTAATCCTCCAGAACGAGGACTTTGATCATTCTTTTGATTATCATAGCCCAGGCCTAGCTTGTCAGACTTGTAGGGTATATCGGGAAGCTGTCCCCATACTGTGCAATCACCCTGTTCAATCATGGCTTTGGCATCTTTGAGAGAAGCCATAGTTGTAGTTGGAGTAGCAGGAATATGCTTGGTGGTAGAGACATCTGGAGAGACCACCTCAAATGATTGGCATGGAGTTTCGATGAATTCGTCCTCCAACTCGACATATTTGGAATTGCTTAGGTGACTAACCACATATTCCTCTTCGCCATAGACTGTGACAATCTTTCCTTTTACTGGATATTTTAACTTCTGATGCAGGGTAGAAGTTACAGCGTTTGCCCCATGTATCCAAGGGCGTCCAAGTAAACAGGAGTAGGCTGGGTGAATTTCCATTACGTAAAAGATAGAATCAAAGATTTGAGAACCCACTCTGATTGGGAGATTCACTTTTCCGTATACCGTTCTGGTTGACCCGTCAAAGGCTCTTACCACAACATCACTTGGTTGTAACACAACTCCTTCGAAGTCAAGCTTTTCTAGTACTGTTTTTGGTAACACGTTCAGAGAAGAACCGTTATCTACTAGTACATGAGATAGAGTGGTGCCATTACATTCAATGGAGATATGTAAGGCTTTGTTGTGATTTTTTCCAGCAGGGGTTAGATCTACATCAGAGAAACCGAGACCATTGCTCACGGTTAGATTGGCAACACAATTCTCAAATTGGTTGACTGAGATCTCTTGAGGTACATGCGCAGCTTTCAGGAACTTCATCAGAGCTTTGGCATGAGCTTCTGAATATTTTAGCAGAGATAGCATTGAGATTTTTGAAGCAGTGTGCCCCAGTTGCTCAACAATATTGTAATCACTTTTGCAGATGATTTTCAATATTTCCTCCATTTCTTGCTTTGATGGATCCTCAGCAGTGATCTCCACCGGGGTTTGAATTTGTTCAACTTGTGGCTCTTTGCCTCGAGCGTTGACATTTTGATTAGGAACTGGGACTCGGACTGGACCAGCAGCAATATTTGGAGAAATTTCTGGTGAAAAGATTCTTCCACTTCTCGTGATTTTGCTGGTACCCACAATATTACCCACAGTTGGAGTAGTTAACTTTGCGGTCTCTTCAGTCGAGGTACCCTGCTTAACTCCATGAATGTAAACATTAGTGTCATATCCCCATGGGACAGCTTTGTCTGAGGAGTATGGAAATGGAGTTGGACTAGCAATGACTACTGATGCCACTTTGAGTGTAGCAGAAATTTTGAATGGAGCCTTGGCAGAGATTTTGAATGGTAAGCTGGAGATCACTGAGGCATCCTCTATTCTTATCCCGTTTGCAAAGACTTCGCACAGTACGTCCATAGAAGGGAGCCTCTCAAACATAATGATACGGCGATCCATCCATTTTTGAATTCCCATCCTCAGATTTTCACAACCATTGGGCAGGCAGGAGCAGTAAAAGCAGTCGGGGTCACATCCTGGGAAGTAACCAGCTCGGATTAGCTTTCCTTTGACTTCGCAGAGTGGAGTTGATAATTCGTTCACATCATAGATGTAAACAGTGTCCAGGATAGCGTTAACAGTTTTGTCATGCTTTGGCATAGGTGCTGTGATGACATTTGGAGTTTCTGGAGGATCGAACTCAATTTCACCAGCATCTATCATATCTTGTATTTTATTTTTCAGGGCCCAGCAGTGATCTGCGTCATGTCCTGGACAGTTTGAGTGATAGGCACATGTCGCATCAGGGCGATAATTCGGAGAGGAAGTGTTGACATTCCTTGGAGGACCTCTTAAGGTGATCAGATCTGCTTTTAGCAAGTGCTGCAATGCCTGAGAGATTGGCATGTTGATTTTAGTGAAATTTCTTCTTGGTGCATCTGGTCGATGCGTATATTTTGGCTGTTGATCTTTTTGAGGTGCAGATGCGGAGATCAGAACTGCCCCTACAGATTGATGCTGTTCATTTTTGCGACTTTTCTGAATTTGAGTTGTATTGACCTCATTTCTCCCACTGATGGGCCTTTTTGTAGTACCAGAGGTGGAACCTATTTGAATTTTTCCATTTTGAATGCCACTTTCGACACGTTCTCCGGTCAGTATCAGGTCAGTGAAACCTGATGATGAACTTCCCAGCAAATGGCTATAGAATGGGCCAGTTAAAGTGCCCATGAACATGTCGACTAGTTCGCGATCAGATAAGGGTGGTTGAACCCTTCCAGCCATATCTCTCCACTTTTGTGCATACTCTTTGAAACTTTCTTTTGGTCCCATAGACATGCCTCGCAATTGAGTACGAGTGGGTGTAAGATCAGCATTGTATTGGTACTGTTTGTAAAAAGCAGCAGCTAATTCTTCCCAAGTATGAACCTTGGTATTTTCTAGCTGGTAGTACCATTCGAGTTGTGTACCTGACAGACTTTCTTGGAAAAAGTGAATCCACAATTTGTTATCTGTTGTATGAGGTTGTATCTTCCTCACATAAGATCTCAAATGTAGTTTTGGACAAGAAACTCCATCATACTTTGCAAAGGTTGGAACTTTGAATTTTGGAGGGATGACAACATCCGACACGAGTCCCAGATCATTGAAATCTAAGCCAGGTATTTTTTGTATTTCCATAGCTTTCATACGATCCTCCAACTGTTGGTATTTGTCATCATCCTGTTCGTCTCCAGAATGATCTTCTTCTTCATTTGAAGAGAGAGAGGGTTTAGCAGAACCCTGGTTGCTTTGATTATCTTCTTGTTCACCATCACCGACTATTTCAGGGATTGGTGGCTTTTTGATCTTTTTGACAGGGATCTTGATCTTCCTTCTCAGGTAACTCAAGCCTGCAGATTCTTTGGGCTTCTTCTTCTTCTTGAGTATCAGGGCTTTCAGCTCTTGTTGCCCCTTTGCCAGTTCCAGAATTGCCACTTGAACTTGGGCATTCTGTACTTCGAGATTCTTGATACTTGCCTCAGATTCCATCTCTTCTGACTGAAATAAACAGCGAGAAGATGAGAAATCCGTCATGTGAACCTGTTATGAAATGTGTATGACTGGATGCCATGTGTATGCAATGTATGAAATGTATATGCAATGTATATGAATGCAATGTATGAAATGTATATGCAATGCATGAAGTGAAATGTGTGTGCAATGTTTCAAGGATCTTAGAGTTTAGATTTGTTAAAGAAGAAACAAACGTTAGTTAATCAATTTATTTCTTTTTCTTTGCCTCATTTGGGCTTACAAGACAGAAAATAAAATAAATGATCTTTCAGGTCTCCCGTGGGCGCTTTTTCTTTGTCCCCAGGAATGCGTTGATTCTTTGTTCTTCTTGAAGCTGTCTGGTGAGCTCGAATAGCCTTCTCTCATAGTCCTGACAGTGTTCTTTGAAGGTGTCTCTTTCCTCTTTGAGTTGAACCCAGGATTTTTGCAACTCTTCCAAGTCAGTTGGCATATCCGGGTGTAGAATAACTTGAGGTTCGTAACCTTCGACTTCTGATTCGATAGTCACAGGTAGAACAGCGGGATAGGGCATCATGAGTTTTTGAGCATGAGTACGCACCCATCTGAGGTAAAGTTCCATAGGAATAGAATTCCATTGCCCCAGAGTTTTGCTTTCTATTCTATAGACACTGTCCCAAGCCTGTATGAATCTTCGTCGGTGTCTGTGAGAATCATTCTCGTAATCAAACACAATGCCACGGATAATCATGTCATGAGGACCGTTGCTTCTTGCATATCCGAATTGGCGTAGAGCTAGAGAGGGATTGTAAGTGATACCTCCTTTAATGCCAAGGAGTGGCACATTAGGGTATTCTCCACAATGATCAATGATAGTAATGTCTCTTTGAAAGAAGTTGTTCCATCGGATATCTGAATGAGATAAAGACATGATTCTGTAAGACCATTGTGCTCTTTGTTCATTTCTCAGTACTGATCGGGGAAGATGACATGTAAACCACCTAGCCAGCAGTGGTATACAGCACATGAGAGTTCCTCGCTTCTTCGTGGTACGAGTGTGTAGAGAGTGTAGGATGTCTCCCAGCAATGTTGGTACCGGGTTGCGAATTAGGAAAAGGTTGATGATGTGTACACTTATGAACTGGTCGGAATTAGGGAACAAAACCAACCCATAGATCAAAAGAGCCATAACTTCTTCAAAAGCTGGATAACTTTTGTTTTCTAGCAGTAGTCGAGCCTTTTCCAGTAAGAATTTGGCAAGCAAACCCTCAACTCCACTCTTTGTTTCCCAATTGGATTTGATTTCTGACTTTTGCAGATGTAAAGCAGCAGCAATGACTTCAGGTTTTGGTTTTCTTTCTAAACCAGTGAAAGGTAATTGATCTCGGATTGGTAATCCAATTAATTCAGAGAATTCTTCCAAAGTGGGTACCAACTGGTAATCAGGAAATGTGAAGCAATGATGTTCAGGGTCGAAGAACTGGAACAGGACCCGTATCATGTCTTCTTCAAACTTTGAGGTAACCAAATGGAGTAGGTGACCATGCTTTTCAGTGAATTGAGCATTCCTGGGGAATTCTGCTACCAAGACTTTGAGTTCAGATGGCACCGTTGAGATATTGATTCGGATGTAATCTTTGGTGGCGGGAGCCATTACCTGCAAAAACAAAAGTAAACTCTTTGATCCTTGAAATGTGTAGTGAAAAATGATGTGTTTATGATGCAAACATGTGGCACACAAAAACAAATCAAACAATAGCCTTAGGTTTAAAGGCTTGCATGAGGTTGATAGGTGATACCCTCCCCTCTGAAGTTGAGTTGGTTGAAAACCTGTCCTAGAATAGTATTCGGGTTCTATGATCCTTGGAGACAACATCTCAATACGGCGCTCGGACGGCCGATCAAGAATATTCCTCGAGGATAACTAGCTTCGATCAATTTCAAAGCTAGCCACTTAATAGGCCACAAGTCAAGTTCAACTAAAAGGTTCTAAGACAAATTAGTGTTAATGACACTTCGGAAGCCTAATATACTCCTTGATCGCTTTCAAGGGACATCAGTATAAACCAAAGTATCACACTAACGATGACTACCAGATCAACCGTATCGGTACATGCCGTACAGTTTCCTTGGTCTATTGTCATATACTTAAGGTATCTCGAGATTCGGGTTAGAATCTTTCACACAAGCAAAGTACCCAAGCAAACCTGTGAAAAGTAAAGCAATCAGATCAAACAATTGAAAACATCGAAATGATCTATACTCTAAAGGTAACCCCTTTTGAAAACATTTTGAATTTGTATTCCCCAGCAGAGTCGCCAGTTCTGTGGACCGTCCTTTCGGGCCATACCCCTCCGTGGGTGGGATACGTGAACTGACTCTTTTTTGTCGATCGGACGCTTTCGCGTCACTTTTGAAAAAGTTTACAGAGTCGCCACCGACCTTTTATTTTATCCAATGAAGGAAAGGTTTATAAAAGAAACAGAAAAAAGACCTTTGAGAGATTCTGGGTAAGGGGGTAGGTTATACAAAGGGAAGGTGTTAGCACCCTTTGTATCCATGGTTATCCATGGGCTCTTTAGTTTGCTTAGCTCATTTGCTTTACTTTTCAATTGATTCGGAATGCTTTACCTGTGTTTTTGAAATACCTTTGCAAATAGAATTTGTAATGATCCTTGTGCGGATATATACAAATGCTTGTTTATCTTTCGAAAGATGTTTTGAAAAGATCGTTAATTTTGTAATGATCCGTGTTTGGATGTATACAAAATATTGTCTTTTGGAAAATTCGTTTTAAAAAAACAACAGTGTATGAGAATTTTGTTTGTTTTGATTTTGAGCAAGCAAACTAGGAGGTCTACCCTGAGTTAGGAGGTCTTTATCCTTGTTCCCTTTAAAAATCTATCCATTCGTCGGATATAAACAAAAGGTTCGATTTTGTACTCGAAACAGTAGAAATGTAACTTTGATTTTGAAAAGAGTGAAAAGGGGTTACCCTAGGAGGTGCAAATGTGATTGTGATTGAATTCAGATATTTATCTTTGAAGTTAGTGATCTGACGGTTCAGTTTTATCTTTGACATACACGCAGTTTATATGGGTGCTGGAAATTAAAATGCGGAAATGTAAAGTGCAGAAAGTAAATCTACGCTATTACATCGATTGTGCGGGAAATGTAAACTAGCCTATTTACATGAATTTGACATCCTATACATTTATCTAGGAATTTTAAATTGCAAGAAATAAAAGGCATATTTTTGTATTTTTGTGATTTATTTTAAATATAATTAATGCATTATTAATTAATTTAAAATAAAGAAAAGATGGAAATATGATTAAACCTAGCAAATAAGTTTAAAAATATGTACAAAATGTTTGTTAATTGATTTTAGAACAAAACTAATTTTTTTGGAATTTTTGAAATTTGTTTTTGGATATTTTAAGTTAATCAAAACATAATTATGCAAATAATTACACAAATAATTAAAACTTAAAGAGAAAATTGTCCTAAATATGTACAAAATTAGTTTATGATATATAAACAATATTTAACACAAAGAACAATTTTTTTTATGATTTTTTGACTAATTAAAATAATTAATAAGCAAATATACAAATACATACTAATTAATTATGAAAAATATTGAAATTTTGAAGAAAAATAAAATATTTTTGTTTCATAAAATAATATATTATTTTAGAAGTTTAAAATATTTTTTGTGGAATTTTTGGAAGTTTTTAACTATTTTTAATTAATTTATCAAAGAAACTAAAATAAAAATAGAAAATAAAATTAAAAATATAAGGATACTGATCTGGTGTGGCAATTAATGAAGGAGCATGGTGAGCTTGCATGTGTGAGGCGTTGGATTGGCTTTGAGATTGATCCAAGGGCACAGATTTGTAGGTGCATGGTATGATGGTGTACACTGAATCCAAGGGGATTCAAAGTCTTTGCAGGGGCCCACGCTGGATTGACCAGCGAATAAGATTTGAGGGAAGGGCCACCTTGGCGCGCTGAAAAGTCAGACGAACCACGCTTGGACGCGTGGTCGTCTTCAACCTCCAGAAGTGAGGTTTTCAGCTTCAAATAGCGGGGGTTTTTAACCTCCCCTATTTGGACGTTAAAATTCCAGTTTTTTAACAACCTATGAACCTGCAAAAAATACGAGTTAGCAATAGAAACAAGTGACCCAGATCCACTAATTAGAGTGTCCTGAATCCAAATATGTCATTTGTTTTAAGGTTTGAAGCTCCTAGCTATGGATACGAAGAAGATGAAGCTTAAACACTCATGGACTCGTTTTAATGGTGGAGCCTGATCCTCACGTTGGAACACTCATGCTAAGGCCCAGATCACACATATAGGTCCCCATAAGGATGTTAGGGTGGTTAGTTTGCAGTGAAATTAGTTGCATATACAAAAACGAAAATAAAACTCATATGTACATGAAGAGCTTTAAGTGCTTTATACGACTCTCATATGTCTATATTTAGAGCTCAATCTTACTCTATAATGTTTGAGGAGATGATTAGAAGTGTTTATTGGTATTGATATTGATTGGAAATTTGAATTTGAAAATTACAAAGTATATGCAAATTTTGAGAATTTTTGTGATATTTCTTGCTATACTCTTGCCCTATTTCGTGTGTCCCTTTTTGCTGAAGTATGATGCTTCTTTTATAGCCCAAAGTTGCTTGGAACTCAAGCTAAGAAGCTTTGTTGTCTTTGTTGAAAGTTTGATTTTTAAAATATTAAAAATCTTTGAATTGTTGACCAAGCTTGACTCCATTCAATGCTCTTGTCTTGCTCTTCAATTCTTGCAGAAAAAATGAAGATTCCTTGAAGTGAGTCATACTTGGAGGCCAAGCAACCATTATCCATGCATTTTCCTTTTAATTTTAATCTTAAAGTAAGATAAAATTATGCAAAAAATGGCCAATAAAGATGTGGGCTTTGTCTTGGTCGTGGGAGGCCCATAGTAACATGGCAAAGATGTTTGGACCATAAAAACTTGGACTCATTTGGAAAAAAAACATTTTTGAGCAATGTTGATTTCATGCATTTTCCCAAAATTTAGCCAACTTCAACAAGGTGTAAATCCTTCAATTTTTGTCATATGAAGGAGATCTTGCACTTTTTGGAAACCTCAAAGAGTCCTCTAACCAATGTCTTTGGTCTCATATCAAAATGATTTTTGGTTCTCCTTGTGTGTCCATTTGAAAAAAGTGTCTTTTTGTTGACTTTGAAAATGACCTGTAATGTCTTTGGCCATATTTTTCAAATGGTGAATGCTATGACCATGGGATCAATTGCATTTGAAAGATAATTGAATTTCCTTCAAAATGAGCTTTGGTTGACATTTTTTGGATGAAGGATGAGAGAGTTATGATCAGTCAAAGTTGAGTTGACTTTTCAGGCAAAAACCCTAATTTTGAATCTTAGGGTTTTGTTGATTTTTGATCTTTCCTTGATGAATTGTGATCATCCAATGATCAAATGTTGAATCCTTTGACAAAATATGGACTTTGACAAAAAATTTCATTTTTGACTGTCAGTTGACTTTTTTGGTCAAACGGGTCGTCTGTTGACTGTTTGAGCTGCTGACGGTGCGTCTGAGTGAATTGAAGTTTGAAAATTTGTATGATGGTACTTTGAGATGTATGGATGTATATGAAATCCATTTGAGCTCTCAAAACTTGTTGCTCCTGTTAAAACAAGAAAAACCCTGATTAGGGACTGTCTGTATAGGAGGCAGTTAAGCGTACCTGATTTTTGTGCAGTGTTGAGTTTCTGCTAATCATGTGATATTCAGAAGACTTCTAACACAAAAATCTTGGAAATTTGAATTGTGAATGATTGATTTGATTGATTGTACAAATCACTGTGAATTGTACTGTCTGCAGTTTGTCTGTCAACCGACTGTTCGTGTACTGAAGCAGCAGTTAAAGTGAAAAATCAACCGTCAAAGTTAATTTTCTTTTTTTTTTTTTTGTTGTTATTTTTGTTTTTGTTTGGTGTGAAGCATGAAAATTTATTTACATGACTTGTTAGAAAACAGAAACATAATAAATAACTGATATTTACGGTATGCGGGCAAAATTACCGATAATAACCTGAAAATTATTTAATGCACAGAAATAGAAATATTTGACTGGCAGAAAATACACAAAATATTATCTTAGTAATTAAGCAATATTATGACAACTAGTACAACATTTAATACTGACAGTATAAATATTACATACTATATTGAAAAGTACGACGAATAAACGGTACGTTTAAGAAAATAAGAAACACGACAAATTTTAAAAATGACGGTTGACGAACCATGCTATGATTAATAACATGTAGAGGAGTGGGAGTGCAACCATTGCAGGTCCACACTTCTCAGGACTGTGTAGGCAGAAGAAAGTTGTGATCACCGTAGCAATGGTGACGACTGTAAGAAGCAGTGTTTCTATCCATTTTGCCATTTTTGCTAGGGAAGAAGAAATGATGGATTATGAGGTAGGAATTTGAAAGATGATTTAGAATTTGATGTGAGATTTGTGGGAAGAATGAGAGGTATTTATAGAATGGAAAGACGATAGAGACGTTGGGGAATGATGTGATTCCGTACCAAAGGAAATTTGAGTGGTAGTGAGATTTGAAAGAAAGTGTAAGGTATTGTCGGGAAAAGAGAGATGGATAGAATAAAGTTGAGATTTGAATTTGAAAGGATAGATTTGAAAAGATTTTGAAAATAATGGAATATAGCACAAAAGTTAGTGGGAAAACAAAAACAATTGTTACCAGTACAGTGTGAGTTTCCTGCTTTTGCGCCTGCAAAAAGATTTAACCCTGCATGAACTGTGTTAGTACTATTTATCTGTAAAATAAATAAATAGTATTTGTGAAGTAAAGAACAGTATTTGGCGTTTGCGTAAGAATAAATTCCACTGTAAGCCAAGTTACTGTGTAAGAAAAATTCTGAAAACCAAGTTCTTCATATGTCAGGATATTTTGAAAAAATCCATGTTTATATGAGACTCTTAATTTTCATATTGAAACTTTCCTGAAAAAAGAAGTGGGCAAATTTTGGGGTATAACATTTTGATGATAAAATTATGTATGAATTTTGTATAAGACAATGTGGTACTCTAATCCTTTACGTTTTCCATTTCAAGAAAAGTATAAGAGAGTATGCACAAATCAGCGTTCAGAAGCACTGACCCAGAAGTTCTGGATGGCTTCATCAGAACATGGCCTGGCAGACATCAGAAGATGGTCCTGCAGATTCAGAACATGATCTGGAAAGCATCAAAAGATGGCAGTTAGAAGCAAAGCTCTGAAGCTCTGATGGTATCACGCTCAAAGCACTTCAAAGTCTGAAGACAGAAGTTGCATCTGCACCAAAAGCTGAAGACTCTGATAATCAAACATTGTTATACACAATCTGAGTCCAGAAGAAAGTACAAGATGAAAAGGCTATAACGTTAAATCTTTGACTGACAAAAGGAACGTTAGAAGCTACAAAAGGCAAAGTCAGTAAAAGCAACAAAAGTATGGCTCGAGGTAGTTGACAAAAGAGTGAAACATTAAATGCAGCATTGTACTATTCACGCAAAGCATTAAATGCTCCCAATGGTCATTTCTCCTCAACGCCTATATATAGAAGTTCTGATTTAGAAGCAGCAACAACTCTGTTGCGTAAAATACCGAAACGCTGTCAAACTGAAAAGCAAAGAAGAACTTCATCTTCAACCTCACAACTTTGTAATATTTTAGTGAGAGTTAAGAACTAGAACTTAAGAGAAATATCACTTGGTGATTACAACTTTCTTAGAAGCAAATTATACTCTTGTAATATTTATTTTACATTGATTGTAAAAGGAATTCCTAGAGTGATCAAGTTGTGATCAGAATACTCTAGAAGACTTAGGGAGAGTTATAAGTGGAGAACCATTGTAATCAGTTTGATTAGTGGATTAAATCCTCAGTTGAGGTAAATCACCTTGTCAAGGGTGGACTGGAGTAGTTTAGTTAACAACGAACCAGGATAAAAATAATTGTGTTCAATATTTTTTATCTACCATTTTTTATCAAACCTTTATTCAATCCCCCCTTTCTAAGTGTTTTTCACTCCTTTATATATCTATAATCTTCTTATATTTAAGATACATATTGAAGCCTAGTAGTATTCATGTGATCTTATAATGGAATTGAAATTGCCTAGAAAGCACCGAGCACAAGGTGAATGGAATGAATGTTGGATGCTATATCTATAATCTTCTTATATTTAAGTGACATGTTGAAGCCTAAATGGCTTAAATGCCAATTTGAATAGAATCTTGCTCTATCACAAAAGAAACATGTTGATCAGATATGGAGGTAACTTGATGATTACTCAGCTTTTTGCAAATGCACCAAATATGTGGCTTCAAATTTGTTCTAGAGTTCAAACATCATGATTCCTATATATTTCAAGAAGATTATTGGGAAATTGTCTATATTCAGCCAAGAATCAACTATAAATCAAAGGTATGGTTTGTAAGATTTTAAAAGATTCTTAAACACCAATATTGTAGGGTCCATAGTTTTAAATTGCGGTTGCGGCCACTACGGTTGCGGCTATTACGGTTGTTGCGATGCGGATTGCGGTCGTTGCGGTGAGAATGTAGATTTATGAACATAAAATATTATATTTTATCATTTATTTAGATTTCACATTTCTTCCATTTTCTCTCTAAATTTTCATATATATCTCATTAACAATTCGCCATCATTTTGAATATCACTAATCTTTTTAAAACATATCTTAAATCAATGATATAAATAGAAAGGAAGGTAAACCAAATAATTTTTCCGAGCATTGCATAATCTGATGCGGCCTGATACGGCTGTTGCACTGTTATAATGCGGCTGTTGCAGCGTTATAATGCGGTTTTTATTGTGATTTACAATCACAATGCAATTGTGGTCTGATGCAGATGCGGACACTACCGCAACCGTAATATTGTAGCCTCATCACGTAATGCAGTCCGCAATTTAAAATCATGGAAGGGCCATTTGAAAGACCCTTAGCATTAAAATATAGACATTTCATAAAGAACACATTCTTTTTCAAGTTCCTCAGTTACATTCAATTCATCCATGTTAGCCCATGAGTTTTTTAGGAAATTCTCATTCTTTTTATAAGTTTCTTCTATACTATCAGGTACCTCATTGGTTAGTCAAACTCTGACTCATCGAAGCTATTGTTATCATTGATGCCATTATGCAGATCATGCACCAATGAAATCAAATTGACATGAACATTTACCCTGACACCACTAGGTTGAACTCGAACTTAATTATCTTGGTTCTCTATCAAAACATATACCACAACCAGATTTCCTAGAGATCCTTGATTATATGCATGAAGCTCAATTGAATTTTTAACCCCCTCGCTAGTTTCTCATGTTTTACTCTCTCCCCCCCCCCCCCCCCCCCCCCCCCCCCCCCCCTCTCTCTCTCTCTCTCTCTATATATATATATATATATATATATATATATATATATATATATATATATATATATATATATATATATATATATATATATATATATATATATATATATATATATATATATATAGAAAACATGCTTGTCCAAAAATCAAGACTAAAATGGTTAAACGAAGGTGACCCGAATAGTAGTTTTTTCCACAAGGTTGTGAAAGAGAGAAGAAGGCAAAACCATATAGGTCCTTTAATCTCTAATGGGGTTTTGGTGGAGAAGGTGGACGAGGTTAGGGAAGAAGTAACTAAGCACTTTTCAAATAAATTCAAGGAGGAGGACACGGATAGGTTGCTTATAGATGGTGTGGATTTTAAGAGCATTTCTCCCGAAGACAAGTGTGCTCTTGAAAGTCCTTTTCAAGAAAAGGAGGTTAAGGATGCTATTTGGTGTTGTGGTATCACTAAGATCCCGGGCCCAGATGGTTATTCTTTCTTGTTCATAAAAAAATGTTGGTACATCATTAAGGAGGATTTTTGAGTTTCATAAATTACTTCTACACCGGAGGAAGAATTTCCAAAGCTATTTTCTCCTCTTTTTTGACTTTAGTCCCTAAATCCCAAAATCCGACTTCTTTGGATGATTATAGGCCTATATGCTTAGTGGGGTGTATGTATAAAGTAATCTCAAAGATTTTAGCGGGAAGATTGAAAAAAGTTCTTCACTCGATTATTTCTTCTTGTCAAAGTGCCTTTGTTCCGGATCGTCATCTTCTTGATGGGGTGTTGGTGTCAAATGAGTTGGTGGATTTTGCTAAGAAAGGGGGGAGAAGTTGTCTCTTTTTTAAAGTGGATTTCGAAAAGGCCTATGACAATGTTTCTTGGAATTTCCTAAGATACATGTTAACTAGGATGGGATTTGGACCGAAGTGGAAAAGGTGGATGTCAATGTTGATCTATCAAAGTAGTATGTCCGTGTTAGTTAATGGTTGCCTGACAAAGGAGTTTATGGTGGAGAAAGGTCTTAGACAAGGGGATCCTTTATCGCCTTTTCTCTTTGTTATTGTAGCCGAAGGTTTAGCGGGTCTTATGAGGAAATCTTGTGAGATTGGAGAATTTAGTGGGATGGGTATTAATGGTAGTAGTATGGTGGATATTCTCCAATTTGCGGATGATACTTTGTTGGTGGGGGAAGGTTCCTGGAGGCAAGTTTGGGCTATCATAGTGGTTTTAAAAGCTTTTGAGCTAGCTTCGGGCTTGGGGATAAATTATCATAAGAGTAAATTGATTGGGATTAATACGACAAATAATTTTCTCGATGCCTCCTCGTATGTTCTTTCGTGTAGAGTGGAGGAAAGTAAATTCTTGTTTCTTGGTATTGTTATTGGTAGTAATCCTAGGAGCTTCTCATCTTTGACTCCTCTCTTGGCTAAGATGTAGAAGCGCCTATCGGGTTGGAAGAATCGTTTTCTCTCGTTGGGAGGAAGAATCACTCTTTTGAAATCCATTCTTGGTTCGCTCTCCATCTTTACTATGTCTTTTTACAAAATGCCGGTTTGTGTTGCAAAGGAATTTACTAGAATGCAAAGTAATTTCCTTTGGGGAGGAGGGATGGAGGAAAGCAAAAGGAGGATTCATTGGGTTAGTTGGAAGGACGTGTGCCTCCCTCTCGACAAAGGAGGGCATGGTATTAAAAATATTTTGGCGTTCAATTCGACTCTTCTTAACAAGTGGAGGTGGAGGATCTTAGAAGGCCGAAATTTGGCGTGGTTCAATATTTTGAAAGCTTGCTATGGTGACATTGCTATGAAGAGCTTTGGTGGAGGTATGTTTCCTTGTCTTTTACCATCTTCTTCTATTTCTTCTTCTTCTATATGGTGGAAGGATCTTTTATCGATAGGGAAGAATGAATATACCGATCCTTTGGTGTCTCATTGTCGGTTCAAGATTGGTAATGGCTATACTATTCCGTTTTGGGAGGCGAGATGGTGTGATGAGGTTTCTTTGAAAGAAAAATTTACGGTGTTATATTCGGTTTCTAGTTTGAAGATGGTGTCGGTGGCGGGTATGGGAGGTTGGGAGAACGGTTGTTGGAAGTGGGGTAATTGTGGGATTAATTCTCTTCATCTTACCGAACCTTCTCTTAGATTGGTTTTTGATTCTTTCCGTAATTTCATTGATGGATTTGGAGTGGCTTTAGAGAGGAAGGATGATATTTTTTGGGATCTAACCGCGGATGGATCTTTTTCGGTGGCCTCTTGTTATAATTTTTATGCGGAAGGTTTTATTCCGTATGGTCCGCCTAATAAATATGATAATGCTTTAGCCTTGATTTGGAAGATGGAGGTCCCTTTCAAAATTAAGGCTTTTGGTTGGAGGCTATTTATTTATAGGCTTCCAACTAAGGATCTTTTAGTTCATAGGAATATTTTTTTGGCTTTGGATAATACTAAATGTGCTTTTTGCGGTATTAATCCGGAAAGTAGAGAACATTCTTTCTTCGGATGTAATTTGATGGAGTTAGTGTGGAGGGAGGTGGTGGTATGGATTGGAAAGGAGGTGGGAGAGATGGAAGAAGATTGTTTATCAAGCTTCTCAGATTGGTCCTTTTTTTGTAAAAAAAAAATAAGGTGAAAGGAGGATAAATAGGAGTAGTTTGGTTAGCAACCGTTTGGTTCCTTTGGCTAACTAGGAACGGTATTTGTTTTAGAAATGAAGTTTGGAATGTGAATAATACGGTATGGGGTATTAAATCATTGACTTGGAAATGGAGCTTTATAGGGGAAATTACTCATCCCATTTGTAGTTTTTACGAATTTAACAAAAATCCTTTGTTATATCTTTCGTAATTCTAATTGATTTGTAATTTCTCCTTTCGCGGGTTTTTCCCGTTCTTGTGTCCAAAGGCTTTGAGAACCTTTAGTTCTCTTTATTAATATATCCTTGCTTACACACAAATATATATATATATATATATATATATATATATATATATATATATATATATATATATATATATAAAAGGTCAAGTCAACTATTCAGTGCATGGGTTCTTTAATTTATCTATAACAAACACACACTTTGTGCAAATCACCTTTAGTATTGATTTTAGTTTTGTCCAGGTCAGGCCCAAACCTTCTCCTACAATTGCTATCATAATGGCCATTGCCAATGGAAAAAAGTGAAAAATTAAGGAATTTTTTCATATTCTATTTCCACAAAGAAAGCAAAATCAATCCTTTCGACTAGAATTTTGCATCTTATTTTTTTTAATCAAGTCTATATCAACCATTAACCTAACATAATGGCCATATGCACCATCAAAGGAAGACTTGTTTGAAGTAGAATCTATGCATATTGGAGTGCCAAAACTGTTTTCAATTGCGGAAATAATTTTGGGTCTCAAATATTCCTAGGAAACACCATCAATCCTAACCCAAACTTGTGCGGAAGAGTGATTAACATTGGATGGGATGGAGTCTCTTCTCCATGCGAAAATCTTTTGAACACCTGAATTTAGGTTCCAAAAGTTCAAAGATCTAAATATACGCACATCTTCCATGCTTGAGAAAAATTAGCACTTGAAGAATCATTTTAGGTAAGTACAAGTTAAATATTCCAATACATCTTCCAATAGATTGCCAAAGAGAATCTAGCTTGGCACACAAGTTAACTATAGTGATTGAGCTGGATCGTTTTGGACATGTTTTTCTACTTTTAAGGGTATCCTTACAAGCTTCAAATCCTTATAAATATTCATATTATGAGATTTCATGCAATGGGTTGAAAATTGGTTAAGAGAGATGTTACAAACATTGTTGTCTGCTTCAATAAAGAATTTGATGGTTTTAGGTGTTGTTGAGTTTTGTTTGAGCTTGAGGTTGTATTTTTTCTCGGATTAATCTTGAACATGTGTGGTGGCCATGGAAATCAAACGAGAAAAAAAAGATTTTAGTAGGTCAACAATGCGCCAAGCACTTTGGAAATGAGACTAAATGAAATTAAGTTTTATCCATCATATTTTACTATATCAGGTACTACCATTTTTTCCTCTTAACTCAATAGGACGATAAAAACAATTTTTATTCTATTCCGCTCCGCCCGACGTTATTCCTTTAAAATCTGATTCGTTTATTCAAACATATTAAGAGATTGTTTGTCTTAGATATAATATTTTTCTTATATTTTTGAAAATAATATTTATCAAATTTTAAATAGTAAAAATTATATTACGCTTTCTTTTTAGTAAATTAAAAGAGTATTGTTATTTATTATTATAGATTTTAACATAATCTTTCTAAAAGATATATCTTAAAATTGTTTTTTTATGAAACACTATTCAAAATAGCTTCAAATATAAGAAATTTGTTAAAATTTTGATATTTAAAAAAGTCATAACAAAATAATAAAATATCTAAAATAATATTTTATGAAAAACTATTTATAACGAGTTTTTATTTAAAGATATATATAATTATAAAAATAATTTAAAAAAACTGGCAAAAACCTCATTTTCAAACATAACTTAAAAGTCTATTTTTAAATTAATAAAATAACAAAATATTTACAAAAATAATGAAATGTAATTGAATATTATTATGTTTCGAATGAAAACTATACATTGAGACAGAACGAGAACCCAAATAGGCCCAAGTTAGCAAAGAACAAAACAGTATAAAAGAGTAATTCTTCTATGTACACCATCTTACTATTCAAGAGAGCAAACCTTTGCCATAGAATAAACAAACTTATACACCCTCTTAAACAATCTTATAAAAACTAAATAAATAATTGAACTTGAACCGCAGTTAAAGCTAAGTTTATCACCATGTAGATATTTGTATGGAAGATATTTTCCTATTCATTGTAACTCTTTTCTTTCATTCATTTAGTAAGTCTCATTAGTCAAGATTGGGAAGTTATTTAAGTGTAGGGTTAGACAACCACCTTATATCCAGCCCAAAAAAGAAAAAAAAATTTAAGTAACCATGTTTTAAAAAAAAATTAAAAAAAAAATCATCTTTTCAGGGTATTTACCAAAATGTTTAGGTTTGGGAACCCAGAATAGTGAATGCACCAAATCATTTGGCTCATCTGTGTATTACACGCGACACCATTTGGCGCATTTGAAGAAAAATTAGGGCAAAAGCATGTTAGCCATTTTGAATTGGCGCATGCATGCATTAACCCACACATAGGCGCCATTTCATTTGGCTTCTATTTGTTGGGGTATTTTTTTTTAAAAAATTAATCCGTTTCGAGTATTTTCGCGCAAAGTTTTTGATTCCGGTGTTATATTTTCATAAAAACGTCTGATAAATCGAGTTCGTAAAATTCTTAGTAACCCTAAATAAAGTTTGCGTTGTCGATTGCGGTATTTTACTAAAGCACACTTTATTGATGAAAGACTAAGGAAAGGTTACAAGAGGTGGTAAAGAAATTGATACATTGTCGAAAAAAATACAAAGTAGATTAAACTTGCGACGAGTTCGAGCCACGATTAGGACATCATTTTCTATTGTGCCCCACCTGACGACAAATGCTGCATTTTCTTTCCATTTTGTCGTGGACGTCCATTTCGGTTCTAATCCGCGAACTATTGGGGCTACCGTTTTTCTTTCGTCGCATTGTGTCATTATGCCAAACTACCTCCCCATCATACTCAGGCCAGTAATCCTCCTTGGCTACCACTTGAAACGCAGCACTATAAACTCGGAGCAATGTCTGAGCCTTGTAAATTGGAGACAGTAGTGATATTGCGTCGCGGTGCGCAAATGAACATGCAGCTATGACATGTGAGCAAGGCATACGAAAAAGCTTGAAACCTTCCACAGTCGCACCAATGGTCGTCTAGAAGAACCCTATATTGTTGTCTTGGCAAACCCTCTTTTGCTCTTTTATAAGTGTATTTTTTATAAATATTTGACCGAAATAAGGTATAACTCTTATGCATGCAGTTTAAATGGAGACCGTATCTCGATTGCGACCATGAGCCTAGAGGTGCAGATGCAGCTATTTGGACTGCAAGAACTTGCCTGATCCGGTACAACATCATCGAAATGCATCATAGTGACCAGGTCAAACTACAGTTCAGAATGCATCAAGGTATACCCGATCCTCCAGTTGACTTTGGAGTGTGGCCCCTCAGACGAGTCTACCATCAGTGGAATCTTCAAAACTGGAAGGATTACGCACCCGAATGGCGCCAGATGTGGAAGGACCGTCGCCAATATGTCCTCAACTTCCCCGTGAGTGATCGTGAGTTGAACCCATTCGCAGAATACATGAGTTGGTACCGTACGGTTACCACCCCTAAATTATTTATTGCAGATCCGTTCTACTTGATAGACCCCCATGCTCACAACTACATCCTACCACAACAACAACTTGAAGAGGAACAACAACGACAACAAAAACGACAACAACGACAACAACTACGACAACTACAGCAGCAACAACAACAACAACAACGAGAACAAGAACAAAATCAGTACACCAACCAACAACAAAATATGTTCCATACTCCGTCCCGTTCTAACCGCAACTACCGGCAACAAAATCTGTTCCAATCACATTCTCAACCTTTCCAAGAAGCTGAAGACCAACACCATTTCGCTAGCCAATACTAGTCCCATTCACAACCAATTTGGCTTTGCAGGTTACACAGGGTCCACAAGGTTGTTCGGACAAAGCATTGAGACCGGTCCGTCAAGCCTCCATCTAAGTCTCGACGACGGTCCACATGCTGAATCATCTCACCGTGGCACCCCTTTTGGCTATGCAACACCGTCGAACCAATTTGGATTTTATCAAGGTAGTTTTAGTGTTGCTGGGTGCTACACACCGGAAGTCGTGTCCCAACCCACTCCCCCACCACCATTTAACACTTTTAAGGGCTTGGGTAACCGACTTTACGACAGTCGGTTTCCGAAAAATTATGGTGGCGTTGACGAATTCATAGACAGCGACCAGCAGAACAACCCACTTCCAGGCCCAGCTACACAGACACAGCAAGAAATACGAAGGGGTAGGGGTGGTGCTAGGGTTCGCGGTGGCGTCAACGAACGCACTAGACGTCCGATAATAAGACCTTCGTGCGGAACAGATGCTTATCTTGGCGATGGACGCCATTAGGCATTTAATGAAATTTGTTATTTCCGGTTTTTATATATAGCCCCGTTGTTTCGATTTCGAATAACGGGTGTCAAAATAGGTGTTTAGAAATTTAATTATAAAAACTAAAAAAAATAAAATAAAAAAAAGGAAATGGCTTTAGGCGCCAAATGGTTTGGCTATTAGGGAAAAAATACCCTAATGCGCCATTCCATTTGGCCCATTCAATTAAAAATTTAGGGTTAGCCAAATGGTTTGGCGCAGGCACCCCTTTTAAATACTTATGCGCCATTTCAATTGGCGCATCCAACTACCTGGGGTTCCAAACCTAGACATTTTGTTAAATACCCTGAAAACATGTTTTTTTTGTAATTTTTTTATTAAACCTGGTTATTTAAAAATTTTTTCCCCAAAAGACCGAGGGAATTGTTTATTGCGTTTTAGTGATGCTCACACATGTTAGTAAAAAAAACTAATAATATCAATAAAGTTTAGAATATCTTTTGAATATCCTCGGTTGATCTTGCAACCTTTGCATCCATCTTGATCAGACCTTTTGTTTCATAACATTGAAATGTACTCCACATAACAATTAACTCTTTACCCTTCTTCAGCTCAAATTTGCTGAATAGTATCTTTCTTTCGTTGTCAATCGAGGGTAAAGCGATAAAGAGATTCATCATGTTAGACTTGAGACTTCACCCACAGGAGGGGGGGGGGGATTGAATTGTGTGTTTTGAAAAAATATGGTTTTGAAAACTTTTCTAAATTAAAATTAGAGTTTGGAAAATAATTTTTTATATCTAAGCAGCGGAAAAATAAATATTAAAATGAAATGCAGAATTTAATGAGTTTAAGAGAAGAAGAAAAACACCAAGAATTACAGAGGTTCGGTCAAATCAAAAGGACCTACTCCTCTCCCCAAAAACTAATCTTGAGAGTTTCCATTATATACTTGAGAGCTTTTAGTAGGTTAAGCTCATGAACCCCCTTATACAAGGAAATTGTGGGTTTCCTACAACCATGATAATAGAAGACAGAATATATGATCGTTTGCGTTTTCTCCATTGAAATATTAAGAATGAATTGGCCAAGTTTCCTTCTCAACGGTCGATGGAAGCGGTAAATCTTTTCTCCACAAAAAATCTTAGCTCAATTTAGTTTATCAAGATAAACAATAACCTCTTGAGATTTTAACATGATGATCTTCTAACATATGGTTTTAAACGGGCTAACCATGAACCTAATGGTAAGTTCATCAATATTGAAAAACTCCATCCTTCAAATGAACAAGGCTTCATAATAGCTTTAAGGGAAGTTCACCAATATTAATGACCTTCAACCTAAATATCAGGAACTGGTCACACAATCCCCAACTAAAGCTTTTAACGAGTTTAACTTCCAACCACACATTTAATCGCTAAATAGACTGTGTTCATCCAATATGCATAAACAACATTCATGGAGAACTTATACAATGCTATCCATCCAGAATTAGAAAGACACCTCACTCACAAAAGATCTTTCCTCAAAAAAACATTTGGCTATAAGAACTAGTTTGAGAATGTGAAAAATAAAAACTTAGAGAGAGAAAGTGTGTGTCAATACACAAATTGAGTTCTAGATGAAATGAAATGAAATGAGAAATGAGGCCTCTATTTATAGGTTTGAAATCCTCCAAAAGAGGAAACCTCATTAAATAAAAATGACCATTACTGATCAATTAAGCCAATTGATTAGATCATTTAAATGAAACGGCTATGAGTTTTAAAATAGGCAAGAATTGATATATATTCGTTGCTAATCGATTAAGTGCATTCATATTTCCTTTTTCCTAAAAAATGTGCCAATTTTATCGATTGACATAATCAATTAGATTCAATCAAAAATTATTTTTGGCTTTTTGAATGCTCCCAATATTCTCTATGCAACTTCTATATATATTCTCAAGGTTTATTTTTCAAAACATTTCATAAAAATGTTTTAAGTGTGTGTGCTTATAGCTATCTACTTCTATAAAGAAAGACTTTTGCATTTACAAACGTTTCACTCACTTACTAACTCGGGAAATTAACTCCTCTAAGACTTGTCTGATAGATTCTCTTATGTTGACACTTGCTTTGAGATTTCCTGAGGCTTTTGATATAATCTTTTTGTTTGCCTTTGTCTCAAAGTGTGTTGATGTTGGAAACTTTGTCAATCCTTTTATCAAACCCATTGCTCGTAGTTATAAACTTTTGTCATCATGTTTATTTTTCTTTTTAGATATTTTACAGCTGCTATCATGTTGTATCTTTGTCATACTTAAATATCTGTTTTATTCTTCACAGTTGTCATCATGTTCTTCATAGTTGTCATTATCAAAACAAAAACCTATTACTTGCAAAACAAGGTTCCACACATAACTCTTCAATTTTTCTGGGTATCACAATAGTTCGATGATGTGGGTTTCAGATCAACAAGACGAGTGATCTTTGTAAACTTGAATTTAAGAGGGGGCTTCTCACCGTTGAAGTAGACAATGGGAAATACAAATATTGAGATATTATGTGGTGATTTTTCTAAGAACATGAGGGACACCCATATTTAGAATACTTTTTGATCAATATGAGCCATAGAAACCCAATCCGGTCTCAGAATATTTTAGAGATGTACTTCTAGATAAACCCTGAATCATTTAGTAAATCACGTAAAAAGGGTTTCTATGAAAATGCATTTCCGAATTATCCTATGTTTGTATTACTTATGTGGCATGCTTGGGTTATGGAAGGGGAAAAAAGGAACCTACTTCAACACGAATAAGGGATTGAAACAATGAGATATTATCTCCCCGCTCATCTTCGTGATTTGTATGGAGAAACTCACCCACCTCGTTCAAGATGAAGTAGAGCAATGTAATTGGGATGGCATAAAATTAGGGAGGAATGGTCCAATGATATTTCACTTACAATTTGCAGATGATGTACTTATTTTTGAAAAAGCAACACATAGACAAGTTCTAAAGGTTCGAGAGGTGTTGGACAAATTATGTGATACTTATGGACAAAAAATCAACTATGAGAAATCCATCCTTTGGTTTTCAAGAAATGTAATTAGGATGGCGTAAAATTAGGGAGGAATGGTCCAATGATATTTCACTTACAGTTTGCAGATGATGTACTTATTTTTGGAAAAGCAACACCAAGACAAGTTCAAAAGGTTCGAGAGATGCTGGACAAATTATGTGATACTTATGGACAAAAAATCAACTATGAGAAATCCATCCTTTGGTTTTCAAGAAATGTGGATGGGAAATATAAGAATAGGTTTTTAATACTTGCGAGGATTAAAGAAACTAAGACCCTGGGACTTTACTTGGGAGTGCCTTTCACATGCAAATTTCCTAGGGCAAGATATTTTATGCATATCATTGACAAAGTGCAAAAGAAACTTTCCATATGGAAAGCTAAGAACTTATCCATAGAGGGAATAATCACTCTTGTAAAAGATATTTTAGAAGCAACACCAATATATTCAATGATGAGCAATAAAGTGCCTAAAGGGAGTCTTAAAGCGCAGAGAAAATTCATATTGGGAGATTTGAGTAGTAAGAAGTTGGATACCATCAATTGGAATGACATTACCAAATCCATCAATTAGAAGCGTAGAGATATCATGTTATGATGAATAAAGCGTGTATTGGCAAACTGTGATAGAAATATTTTAGAAAGGATTACGCGCTCTAGTATTGTATGCTCGAAGGAAAATATGGAAGACAGTATCATGGGCCTTCATAGGAGAAGTGAAGATGTTTAACTAATGTAACACCCTAATTTACCCCAGCGAATAATAATAAAATCAAAGTACAAAATTTCATTTAAAACAATCCATCACAAAACTAGGATGTCACATGTCTTCATAACATAAACATTGCACTTAATTTTCAACGGATACATAACACATTCAATGTCAGATGAACCGATCAAAACAACACAATCCTACAAACATCTTTTATTACACAATGGAAAATATTCATAATTTAATTAAAATCAACATGACAACGTAATTCAACAATTGCCAACATCAGTATTTGAGAAGGCTTCAAAAATTATTTAAAACCCAACAAATAAAACAATTAAGCGTTCACCCCCTAGTGTTACGTATATCAGAGCAATGACACCGACTCGAACTAATTGAAGGTAATCATCCTTCACTCCTGATCACCTGCACGTTACCAACATAAGGGTAACATTTAAACAGAAGGGGTGAGATATCATGACAATATAAAGAAACGTATGATAATAAGTATATGAAAAATAAATTCATACACATTCCACCACTTCACAAAATCATAATCATCATCCATCAATAAGTAATATACAAGTACTCAACAACAAACAACTCATTATCACATTATTGGATATAAAATACAATGAGACAACACCGACTAAAATACATGTGGTACCAACAAGGCATGAGCCCTCAATATAATGTCAATAAATAGAGGCAGCAACAGGACATAAGCCCACAACAACTTGCCAATTCAGCCCAACAACAGAGAATAAGCCCTCAACGATGCAATGTATGCAACACCGATATGCAACAATACAATATGCAACCACAAGGCATACGCCTTCTACAAACGCTAACATAGGCCATTACCTCTTCGTTATCATACATCCACATCATACAATTATTAACAATAATCAGCAACAAGGTTCAAGATATCCTTCTCAAACAGTCATCCATTCTAATGCATAACCATAGAAAATTCAAGTTTTCAGTTTTCATCAAAACTCGACTCAAAGACCATTCAAACGACTACAGTAAATTCTAGAAAATTCTCTAAAACTCATGATAAATCACTATTGTCCAAGACCCAATTCAGTTTTTTAAAATATGAAACTTTTTATTCTAGTTCTCGCTAAGCGAAGCCCCTAAGCTCACTAAGCGAGACTGCGATTATGCAGAAAAATTCTGCTACGGCCAACTACTGTCCAAGTCACTTTTTCCACCAAAATTCCATCTTAAACAGTCTGGTTTTACGAAGGAATCATATATTCATGTTCCTCTATTCATATATCATCTATTGGGATCATAAAAACGCAATTCTACAACATCACTTTCGACACCAATTTTACGGTCAAAACACGAAATTTCACGAAAACTAACAACTCTAAATTTCATACAAGATAAGTCATAACACACATATGCAACACATAGCAACAAGAATCATCATCAAGCATGCATCAATTTATCAATTTCATGGAATCCCTATTCAAAACCTAAGAATATCAACATAGAACCAAAACCATATTCCTATCTACAAATCATCATACCCAACCTTATAGAGTTAGAACCCCACCCTTACCTTAGATTGATGATTCTCTTCTCTTTCAATGGATTCTTGCTCAAGCCTCCTTGTGCCTCTTCTCCTCTTTCATGATAACCTTTCTACTTCATGTTCTCTAACTTTCTTCCAATTGTCTTTTTCTCTCTTATTTTTATTTAGCCCTTTACTAACTTTTAACCACTAATGGGCTTAACATCAACACTCCTACTATTACTCATGCTAACACAACATAGGCCCAATTAATTATTTAATCATATATTATATTATTATTATTATTATTATTATTATTATTAATCAACTTCTAATAAGATAGCATAAACACTAATGTCTAGCCACCCACACTCACATGTTCTTACACTTTTAGACATACACCCCTCCAACAACACCAATTCACAAATAACTCACAATTTCATCAAATAATTCACAAACATTTAATTAAATAATCAAATAAAATAAACATGTGTTACAACTCTCCCTCACTTAAAATATTTTTCGTCCTCGAAAATTTACCTGACGCAAACATCTCCGGATACGACTATTGCATCTTAATTTCTAATTCCCACGTCACATTCTCTCCAGGATCTCCTCCCCAAAAAACCCTTTACTAGAGCAATTTACTTGCCCCCTAGCTTCTTTACTTCACGATCCTCGATCTGTATATGTACCGTCTCAATTGTAAGATTATCTCTCACTTGCACATCCTCCATCAGAATCATATGAGTGGGATCTGAAATATACTTTCGGAGTTGCAAAACATGAAACACATCATGAAAATTTGAAATATTAGGTGGTAAGGCCACTATATACGCAACAACCCCCATTTTTCAAAAATATAATATGGACCCATAAGCCGAGGCGTCAACTTCCTCGACTTCAAAGCTCGATCCACACCTGTCTCCGAAGTGACCCTAAAAAATACATGATCTCCCACTTTAAATTCAAGATCCTTTCTCCTCTTATCATGGTAACTCTTCTGTCTGCTCAGGGAAGATTTCATCTTCTCCCGGATTAGTTTCACCTTTTCGGTAGTCTATCAAAAAATTTCAGATCCAAGAACTACACTCTGACCAGATTCATACCAACATAATAGAGTCCTACACCTCCCATCCTACAAAGCTTCTAAAGGAGCCATTCCAATACTAGAATAGAAATTATTCTTATAAGTGAATTCTATCGGTGGAAGGTAAGTATCCCATGAACCTCCCTACTAAAAAACACAATCTTTCAACAAATCCTTTAACGACTGAATAATCCTCTCCGTCTGACCGTTCGTTCGCGGATGATACGCAGAGCTCAACTTTAGCTTAGAGCCTAATGTGTCTTACAAATTTTCCAAAATTGAGAGGTAAACTTTGGATCTCTATCTAACACAATACTTGACGGAACACTATGAAGCTTCACAATCACACAGATATTAGTCTCCGCCAACTTCAACACAGGAAAAATGATATTAATCGGAACAAAATGACTAGATTTCGTCAATCGATCAACAATCACCCAAATCGTATCATTCCCTCTAGGAGTACTGGGAAACCCCATTACAAAATCCATCGATATACTATCCCATTTCCATTCCAGAACGTCTAACGGTTGCATCAATCCTGCAGGTTTTTTATGTTCGACCTTTGACTTCTAACAAGTCAAACACGCATACATAAACTGTGATACATCACGTTTCAACCCAGGCCAACATAATAATTTTTTAAATCTTGAAACGTTTTAGTAGCCCCAGGATGAATACTTAAACTACTTCGCTATCCTTCTTCAAGAATCATCTTCTTCATCTCATCATCATCTATAATACAAATTCTACTGTGAAACTTTAGCACACCCTATACATCCATTCTAAAGTCACCATCTTCTAATTGATTACCTCCAACCATAATATCTACTAATTTCACATCTAACTTTTAGGCTTCTTTGATTCTAGTTTGTAACACCCCGATTTTTAACAGCGAGGATGTATTATTTAAAAAGGACTATTTCCATAAATAAATCAATTAATGGTTTTCCTTATACAAAATAACGTCCTTTTTTTTAAAAAATAAAATAATTAAACCCTACGATGAGTTTTGTATTTAGATACGTTCTAAGAACTCAACTTAGGTTTATAAGGGAAATTAGATAACATAGATTAGGACATGAGCAAAACATATGATACATACATACAACGTAGTGTCATGAGTGATAAGGTGCTAATAGTGGTTAGCAATACAAACCATAAAACGATAAAATAAGAGTCCCCGGCAGACACCCACGCAGGAGAGCTGCCCCATGGAAAAGTCGAGACCATGCATACAGTAACCGTTATCTAGTGCTAAAAATACTACTATCATCTATTCCTTACTAACGTGATCGAAAACTAATGACAGCCGCGGTACTCTCCAGCTCCAGCTCCGCACAAACTCCTACAAGCGCTCGACAGTGTATGATCAGAGCCATCCTGTTCGCTATCGTAATCATGCTCTGAGGGGTCATAATCATCATCCTCTAATCCACATACGTCATCCCCTGCTCCACATACATCGTCCCCTGCTCCACCTACGTCCGACTCCAAATATGGCACACGTGTTGGGTCTATATGAGGAAGCTCGCCTATTGGAAAAATGTCACGTGTGTACGTCGAGGGTAACCCTAGCGACATCTGTAAGTCTAAAGAAGGCATAGAGGTGTCATGAAAGAATGGCCCCCCTCCCATGACTGAAGAATACGAGGGGCCAGGTGGGGCTGAAGGAGGAGTTAATAATCCAAAACGGTCAATCACACCGGAGAGAAAACTAGATATGATCAGGGAAGCTGGAATCTGGAAGCTCACGGTCCTACGGGAGTAAGTGGTCTTCGGATCCCGTCCTTTGATAGTAGTGGTCTCCAACACGTTCCCGGAAAAGGTGAGTCGTCCTAGGGCCGGGTCGAACCTCCAGGACGTGTCGGTCCATGCATCAGGGAAGGTGAAGTCCGTCATCCTCGACGGTGGTGTCTCCTCATGTCCCGGGTGCGTCATAATCTATTGGCGTATAGCCCACACAATCCACTGAAAGGGTCATCAATCCAAAAATAACAAATATACAACAGCAGAGCAGTAAGCATAAACAGAGGATACATTATACATGGCTAGAGATCTCATTCTAACACATGAATATAAACATTTACAATTAATAATACATATAGAAAGATTAAGACTCATTCCTAATGCAATATCTATATGTAGATGCACATGATTCCGGAATATCAATCCCTCCGCAAAGGGTCGTGGTATTGCTTCAGGATTTAGCACCACTAAGGTGATAGGTATCTACCCATCAATCAGACTCAATGATCCACTACGGGATAAGGTGGTTCCTTCTTGGACACGCACCCCATGCCACCTCTTTGGTGTGCACCTCGTGACTCCTCTCTGGTAGCCACGAAACCATGAAATGTATGAGCATACAATTCCCCATATATGCTTTTCAATCATATGGGTAACATCACCATATATAAGCACTTATCTCATGCATCAGAGTTTACACAAATATATTTATATTACATTTACTCACCTTCACAATTAGTCACCTTCAAAATAAACACGTAAGAAGATACAGAGTATATATATATATATATATATATATATATATATATATATATATATATATATATATATATATATATATATATATATATATATATATATATATATATATATATATATATATATATATATTTTTGAGAGAAGTATATAAAAATAGAGAGATGCCCTTACAGTTACGAGAGTTGTAGAATTGATGTTTTGTTTGGCGGGTCGTGCACCTTTATCCAAGACGAACTAAATTAGAACAACTAATAGAATGAACTCGTACGTTGTAAACTTCGTCGATATCTAATTTGTCATTTTATTTAAAACTTAAATTATAGTTTTCATTTTTTAAAAAATAAACTCCTAAATATCCATTCATTTAATTTGTCTATTATTCTTCTTTAAGATAAAATTAATTATTATTTATTTAGAACTCCAAAGCTTATAAAAATATATTAAAATTTATAACAACTAGATTAAGTTAAACTTTGTTATAGGATAGAACCAAAACATAGTTATAAACATGCTGTGAGTTATTTTTCTTTAAAAACAAGGCTATGAGAGTACAAGAGTTTTCCAGCACAAATCTAGAAACACGTTTACGTGGACATTTCTAGAAACGCTTATGTATGTAGCGTAAAATAATCTCTTTTGATATTAATGAAATATTAAATATAAATGATACATCCTACATGATACCACCTACATGATACAACTTACATGATATAATTTTTTTTTTTTTTGGTTACAGAGAGGGCCGAAGCCCGAAACAAAAACAAACTAGACTGAAATAATCCTCGAGAAAGATCTCGACATATCCTGATTAACTAAATGAACAATGCTAGGAGGAGCCAAATCACTAAACTCCAAATCAATCAAACAAACACTTCCATCTCTGGCTAGAGCATTGGCACAACGATTAGCTTCACGAAAAATATGAGTAACACGCACCTCTTCATGATCATCCATCAACTTATAAATTTGACAAAAAAGACTATGGCTCTCTACATCCATGTACTTCCGATCCTTCAAGCATTTAACAATAGAACTTGAATCAACATTAAGTTCCACCTTCCGACACCCTAGATTCTTCGTTAACTTTAAGCCTTCTAAAATACCCCAGAGCTCTGCACGGGATGCATTACACCTACCAATATTTTTAGAAAAGCCTCCCACAATTCTACTATGGTTATCACGAATAATCCCGCCGCAGCCTGCGCTACCATTATTCTTACTAGAGCCGTCCGAATTTAATTTAAACCAACCTTCCTCTGGTGGAAGCCACTTGAAGTGCACCTCTTCCTTCGACCTACCTTCCACAGCATAAAACATATTGGCAGCTTTAGAATAATCTTCTACTTGCGCATGAATATAACTAACATGATCCAAAGGCCTGCTATAATCTTCCTCATGCAATTCCTTATTCCTCCAAAACCACAAGCTATGACAAGCTACTGCCCAAAACTTACTCCAATCCTCACTGAGATTTATATTTATGTCTATCCAATCCTCCAACTCCAAAGAGAAGAAATCTCTCGTAATCACTACTGGAACAACATCCTTCCAGACTGACAAAGCTTTCTTGCAATAGTTTAAATCATGCACTAGTGTTTTGAATGAAATAGTCTAATTATTATACTTAAATAATATTTTGTATTTATTGTAGAAATTATATTTATGACTTAACTTCATTTTTATGTATTTATTGTAGAAATTTTATTTATGACTTAACTTCATTTTTATTTAATCACAATTAATTGAACAAGAAGGTTGTAAAGAATCTAAAGTATGAGCTTTTTATTTATTTATTTAAAATAAGTAATTAATTTTAATTAATTAAATGGTAATAAAATAATACTGGAAATTTATTACAGAAGAAAAAACAAAGTTTTAGCAATTATAACTATTTATTTATGTATAATATATAATAGGTAAAATTTAAAGAGAGAGTGAGGAGGACTTACCTAAATGTGAAGATGAACTAGGAGTGTTGTTTTTTTTTCTCTACTGTGTAAGAAGGTACGAAGAGAGAATAGAGAGTGATCAACTATATATTTCTTTTTCTGGTGTGTAGTACTAGTACAACACTACCCTATTTATAGCAAGAGTTCACCTTCTTATGTTATTTTCCTTCATCTATATCCGAGGGTTTCTTTCTACTTGCCGGCTGTTCATCATGACCAATCACTTCTCATTAATACATGTCATGATGAATATTCTCTCATATCTACAAATATCTATCGTTATCTCTCTTCAGAATTTTTATTTTCTTTTATCTGTATAATTTTTGGTGTTATGTGACACTGATAAAATGCCCGAAATAATTTTTGCCGATAATGAAATTCTTTTTGGGGTTATTCTATACTGCGTTATATAAAAATATCGGTCGAGAAAAATAAAATTTATTATTTTTATTATTAACTTTTTATAAATCTACTAAAATAATTTATGTTTTCACTGATAAAATTTTGTTATGAACAGAGATTATTTTAAAATTTTAAGCGGGTAAAACTACCATTTATTGGGGAGACCGGAAATTAATTTCAAGAGAAAGTATTTTTATTTTTTTAACTCTTTCATAAATAATTTTGTTATTCTATTACTAGAATCTCCTGATTAAATAGGGGTTTTTTTAAAAATTAAGGCGGCTAATTTTACCGAACATTAAAGAGACTGAAATCAAGATTTTTAAGAAACTTATGTCTTGAACTACTAATGAAATAAAAATTCTAAGATTTTATTAGTATAAATACTATTTAACTATATATTTGATCAAAAACATATTATAGAGGTGAGAATATACTATAATTTTAAAATATTAATTTATTTATAAAATTACGGGTCTTACATAGTTAATAAATCACTATTAATTTTCAGCATTCCCAACATAACACTTTGCAGTACGCTCTCGCAAACCAAACTTAAGTCTCTGAACTATTCAATTAATTTCAATTCCTTAACCATCATCGTTGACATATGCAATGTCTTCCAACTCAAAGCATCAGCTACAACATTAGCTTTACCTGGGTGATAATTTAAGTAAAAGTCATAGTCTTTTAACAATTCTAATCACATGCGTTGCCTCATATTCAACTCTTTCTGATCAAACAAACATTTCAAACTCTTATGGTCAATAAACACTTCAAATATATAACCATAAAGTTAATGCCTCCAAATTTTCAACACGAATACTACTGCGGCTAGTTCCAAATCATGCTTAGGAAAATTCCTTTCATGAATCCGCAACCTTCTCGACGCGTAATGTAACACCCCATATTTTCCATTTATTAATTTAATTGAAATTTCAATTATTTATTAGAAAGTATTTGGATTTTGTTGAATTATGGGAGAATTTTGGGAAAAGAATGTTATTGGGCTTGTGGTGTAGTTAGTAGAGGGGATGTGCTATTTGTGTAGGCCTTTACTAACTATTGACTCTATTTTTCATAAAATAAGGAAATAAGGAAAAATTGGAAATTGGAGAAAACAAAGAGTCAAAGAAGAGAAGAGCAGTACGTGAAAGAGAGTTCTGAAGGAAGAAGAGGAAGAACCAAGATCAATCTCTGAGGTAATGAGGGACTCTCCAATTATCATCTTTTATGTTTTCATAAGTGATAGGATTGATTGGGTAGATTAGTTCTCTCAATTAAATATGTTCTAAGTTTTGGGATTTGGAGGTTTTAGGTTCAATTATGTATTTTGATGTAATAGAATGTGTATGAATGATTATGGAGGTTAGATGAAGTTGTGTTATGTTTGAATTATGTCGAATTGCTGGAATTTGTTCCGTTTTGGTGTAGAATTCGAATTGGTACGAAATGGTGATGAGTAGAGGGGCAGAGATGCTGTCAAAACTGAGATTTTGGGTCTCTGCACGCTGTAACCGGGTAGCAGCCATGCTGTAACCGGTTACCGCGTGGAAAAATAGGGAAACTGGGCAATTTTGACTGCTGTAACCGATTATCCTCCCTACTGTAACCGGTTACAGGCGAAATTCAATAATAGCGAATAGGTTGACGTAAAGGCGTAACCGGGTAACGCTCATGCAGTAACCGATTACACCTGATGCTGTTTTGAAAAATATTTTCTAAAATTCATATCTTTTGAATCGTGCATCCGTTTTAAGAGTCGTTTTAAGCGTTGTCTCAATAATTAAAAATCATATATAATTAAATGACATGTTGGGATAGCGGCCGATTTTATTTTAAAAAACTCGATTTAATTATTTTGGTGATGTTATACATTGTTGACATTGGTGGTATTATGTAACAATGTGATTGATGTGGTTATGATATGATTGTATTGTGTTCGTGGTGATTGTTGTTATTGATATATGATTGAATATTGAATGATGCTGAGACATGTACATACTAATTGGTGATTATTGTAGCAACCTGCTTAAAAATTTACGTTCAAACGAGAGTCGCCACCCACTTTGTTTGGGCAAGTGAGAAACCCTTACAAAAATATAAGAGATTTGGGTAAGTAGGTTAATTAGGCAAAGGGAAGGTGTTAGGCACCCTTTGCCTCCCTTGTACTCAAGGGGACCCATTTAATCTTTAGGTTTAGGTTTTATATAAAAAAGGTTTGACAATTGTTAATTAATAAATTAAAGAAAGTCTTTAGCCAAAAGGGTAAAACCCCAAAGGTTTTGATAAGGTCATTGTGAGATCGAGATAACAATGACCATTGCTAAACAAAATATAGCAAGAATAATGTTTTTTTAAAAATGGAGGCCTCATGTTAGATCATTGGCCAAAAATAGAAAACCTAAAAGTTTGTAAAAAGGTATTGAAAATAAAAATACCCTTTTTAATAAAAGGGTTACCTCATACCAAAAGGTTTAATCATTAGCCAAAAGGGTAAAACCCAAAGGTTTTGATAAGGTCATTGTCAGATCGAGACAACAATGACCAAGGCCAAAAACCGTATATAGCAAAAATAAAAGGGGCCTCAATGTATCATCATTGGCCAAAAGATTTAAAGAAAATATTTTTTTAAAGGGAGGCCTCATATAAATCATTGGCCAAAACAAAGATTTTTTAAAAGGGGGGCCTCATAGATAATCATCGGCCAAAACTTTTGGGTTTGAGTGGTTTGAAAATTGAGTTTGAAAGGGGGAAATGGTTTGTCCTCCGTTGTCAGTTAATCGAGAACGTCCGATTAGGGTTGTTCAAGACAACCCTAAGACAAACCCTCGGGGGGAGAAGAGAAGCGTAGAAAATAGTTTTTTTTGCAAAGTGTGAATTCGTTTGTGTGAAAAATTGTACGTGAAATTGTGAAAAAAGGTTTCCCAAATAGGATCCCAAAGCGTAGAAAATATCCATTGGGCATTACACTCCAATTCAAGATCCACAGTCATCAATTTCACTTGGTCGACAATTAGGGTTTTTGACCTAATTCACCTAGATGGTTGACTTTTAATCAGGACATGGATCCAAAACTCAAGACATGGTTCAAGGACTTCTACTACCTCAATATAATCCATCTACATCACCCATTTGAGGAGAAGATCTTGATTCCACACAAAAGTCCAAAATCTCACTTTATTAGAAAAAAGTCAACTATATAAGATCACCTTTGACTTTTAAGATTTTTGGTCAAACCATGACTTTTAAAGATCAATATCATCAATATAGGGTTATTAAAGTCATTTGACAAAAGAAATTCAAAGAGATTCACCAAGGAGCAAAAAGTCGGGAATTAGGGTTTTTGAGGGCATTGTGGGAACTCAAAATTTCACCTACACAACTCAAAAAACTTCCAACATGAAAGTTGTAGATCTTGCAAAATAAAACAACATCTTACATAGGAACTTTTTTCAAAAGATCAACCATTTAAGAGATTTGGAATTTTGAAGCTTTAGGTCATAAAAACTTAGAAATTTTTTCTAAGTGTTTTAACCTAGTTTTCATCCAACTTTGGGCTCATTTTTCACAATTTTCCCAAATGATTCTGAAGAAACCATAAACTAATGATTTGAAGTAGATGTTTAGGGCTTTCCAAATTGTGCTCAACCTTCTCCAAATTCATTTTGAGCTAGGAGTTATGCTTGTTCAAAGTTGGCCTCATGAAGTGAAATTATAGGTCATGCCTCATTTTGGAACTTTGAAATTTTGTGCACATGACCTCACTTATGGATGCTACACGACCCATAACACATCTGAAAACATGCCATGCATTCATTTTCACCATAGCATAAGAATTGAGGAAGATTTCCAAAACAAGAACATGTGATTATGTAATGATTACATTTGGGAATTTATGCCAAATTGATGAATCACCCAAGGAATCTTCTCACCAACCAATTAGAGCTCATTTCTGTCTCAGAATTGTCCCCTAAGATCAAGCAAAATCGAGGGCTAGGGGATTGATCAAATGGAATCAAAATTCCCATCATTGCATTTTGGATATTTTTGAATTCCTTCATAGCCAAGAAACCAAATCAACCTCACTAAGCAAGCTCTCTCCTCTGCAACTATACTGAACCATTTGCCTATAAATACAAGTGCTATCCTTCATACAATTCACACTAAAGCAACATAATTCTTGCTTTCTCTCTTCTTTCTTCATACTTAAGGTTTTCAAAGGTTCTTTGGCAAGAAGACTCAGATTCTTCAAACCAGAGCTCTTCCTTTGGAATTAAGTATTCAAACACCTTAAGGGAGTCATTTAGAGGTGATCCACACCTCTGAAACACTTCTGTACGTGGAGAATCATCATCTTCACCTCTCACTTGGAGCTGTTGCAGTTGGAGGTCCATAGAGCAATTCAGAAGGTTTCAAGCAAAGCCAAGCATCCAGACACGTTCCTCAGGGTATAGTGAAGCTGTTCAGATGGCTGCAGCTCATCTGTAACTGAAGATTCATCATCCTCCATGTCCACTTGAAGCTCAAATCGAAGGTGTCGAGTAGAGCAATTCAGAAGGATTGAAGTCACAACAAGCATTCAGTTAGCATCACTGAGTCCCAAGGAAGCTTTTAGGATCACTCACACAAGCCCAGGTGTTCCTCATCATCCTCACGACCTCCATTTTCAGAGGTAAGTTTTTGAACTCCACCTCTTTAATTTAAGTACTCTTTTCAATATATCTCGATACCAGTTTGTTCATCATCATCAGAGGATTAAAAACCCTCTATCATCATTCATTTATTCACCTTGTGCATCATTTAATTTTAAATTTAGGGTTTATGTGTTCTTCGTGTTCATACTGAAATTCTTTAAGTACACTTAGAATAAATAAATTCTGAGATCATGATCATATTCCTCGTTTGAAAACGAGCAAGTTTGATGTTTGAATCATTTAAAATGGTTGAGAGATGAGAGAGTACAGAAATCCAAGATGGAGGAGCTAGAGGTTGAAGATGATAATGGTGGTGGCGCCATTTTTTTGAATTCTTAGGTTTAAGTTTAAAATAAATTTAGTGGTAGTTGTGTTATTTACGAATTCATCGTAATGGCTCAATGGTTACAGCGCGCGTCCAAAGTCTCTCCATGCCCAAGGTCTGGGGTTCGAATCCCCCTCGCCTCAGACCTTTTGATTTTATTTTCTATTTTCCACTCTATGCACTAGACAACACACATATTGCAATGAAGTCCCCCCTCTATAACACCATGCGCGCGTTGGCTGGTTGGTGTGTGTTTTGTTTGTTGGCTTCAAGGGCGTGGGTTCAAACCATGGTGAGGCCAAAACATTATTTTTATCACTTTTCCTCTTCATTTTCTTCACAACTTCTCACAATTAATTCACTTATCAAATTAATTCTTTTTAATTTAATTTTTCACACACTTGTTAATTAATATATATATTTTATGAATAATCAAAAAATCACAAAAAATATTATTTATTTTATATATTTTTATTAGGTTAAAAAATGGTGTTATTTTAAGTGTTTTAAATATATTTTAATACATGTAGGTCTTAATTAGGTATAGATTTTATCTTTACCTTAATTAAGTTGACTTGTGTCAATTTTCAAAACTGTTTTCAATCTCCGATTAAATAGGTGATTAAGGTTTTCAAACAACGAAACCTTATATCATTTCAATCTTTTTCCAACTGTTTTCATAAACAGTAAATCATTTTCAGTGGGCCTCTAATAGAGTGTAAGTCCCAGCACCTTTTTCTTTTCATAGTTTGTTTTCAAAAATTGTATTTACAAAATCTTCTTTCTGTTTTCAAAACATTCTTCTGGTATTTGAAGGGCATTATTCCCGGTGAAACTCTTCAGATACCTATGTGACCTTTGTCCATCTTCACTTCTTCTATTTTCAAAACCCTTAACTGTTTATCATAAATAATCAACTGTCATCAATAAAATTGCTGGTAAGGCTTTGTACATACATCTTCAAAGGCCTCCACTCCATCCATGTTAGGCTTTACAAGCTTTCAATTTACAGTCTTTATTTAAATTACTGTCAAAAATAGAACTGTTTATATTTTGTTTAGAACTACGTTTGAGTGTAAACCTTAGGACAGTTAAACTATATATATATTATAGGACTATGGCCTAGGATTGAGAATGTCTTCCCGGTGAAGGCTCTTTCCTAATTAGAGATCTGTAGTTCAAACCCCCAAGATGAATTATTCCCGGTGAAACATCTTGGTAAAAGCCTTAGAACCCAAAATAGGACACATCCACCCAAAGAGGAATTATTCCCGGTGAAACGTCTTACCCATTTGCTTAGAGCCAAAATAAGTTCAAAACCACATAGCTTTCTCTTGTGCTATAACAAGGACCCTCGATGACCCTCGATTAGCCTCCTCTTGGGCTTTGTACAAGGACCCACAGGCTTCTTGAAAGCATTTCCAGCTTCCTCTTGAGCTTGTATACAAGGACCCATTAGGTTTCTTATAAACATAGGAACAGGTCTTTAGTTACCTTTTAGCCTATCCTGGTGAGTTTCTTCCATTCTTTAAACCAGACTTTAAACAATCTAAGATTGTCTCAATCTCATATTGAGTACACTTTTTGGAATGAGAGACATGGACAGTCTCTGTCACCCTTATCTTCATCAATCTTCCTTAGCAGAGTCTATGATCTTTATTTTCTTATTCTCAGTCAGTGTCAGCCTTAATCTTGGGCTTTAAACAAGAAGTCTCAACTAGATAATCTTTCTGCCATCATTAAAAAAAAAAACCCTGGAAAGGGTTAGCCTCCACACATTCCTTCATTTTAACAAAAACTCCTGGAAAGGGTCAGTCTCCAAAATCACTCCTTCAAATCCAAAAATTCACTCTTTTAAAAGATAATTCCCCAAAAGAATCAAAACCCCTGGAAAGGGTCAGCCTCCAAAAACATGATAAAAGTTCAGTCTTTTAATAGACTATTTCTCCAGCTGAGTCAAAATCCATGGAAAGGGTTAGCTTCCAAAAAACATAAAAATAAATTAGTTTGTTAAATCCTCTAGCAGAATAAAACTCCCCTAGTGAGTCTTTCATTTTTTTAGTAGCCACAACTTTGGGCTTTGTACAAGGCAGATAAACCACATTTCCTGTGTCAAAGATTCCTAATCTCAAGGATCTTATCCCCATAGAGTCTTCCATACTCAGTTTCTTTAAGAGTCAGCCACAACCTTGGGCTTTGTACAAGGCAGAAAATAATCTTTCCCTAGCTAGAGCAGCCGCAACCTTGGGCTTCATACAAGGCACAAATTAATAACTTCCTCAACTAAGAGTCAGCCACAAACATTTCAATTTCAATTTCAATTTCAAACATTCTCCCATTTAGGACTCTGAAAGGCATGCTCTGAGGCAAACAAACCCAGACTTGTACACTTTCCCTAATTTGGATGAGAATCTTTCTTTCATTTAAGAGAACGCGACTGGCATACTTGCAAACATACAAGTAAGGTCCCTATCTTAATGAAATGAACTCAGCTTTTCTGTCACTTTAAAATGTTTGTGGTGGAATAGTAGAAATACCTCTCTGTAAAGATGATTTCATGTCTCTTTATTGTAAACAGAGATTTAATTCAAAGCTTCAACCTTGAGCTTCAAGCAAGGCACCCAAAAATCATTTAAAATCCCTAGTTAGTTCCCCAGACTACATTAAGCTCTGACTTCCATTAGGGATATGTAGGCATGAGGTTCACAAGGAATCTCAGCGAGCTAATAAAATACCAAAAATAGTCAGTTTGTTTGTCTGTCTGTCCTTTTTTAAATCAATTCAATTCTCTCTCCTAACACAAAGGAGAAACTTTCCCAATCATTAGCAATAAACACAATCACAATGACACAGAGAAGGTTCCCGTAGAGTACTACGGATATGTAGGGTGCTTAAACTCTTCCCTATGTATAACCGACCCCCCGAACTCCAGAATTTCTAGTCTAGGTGAAATCCCCACACTTAGCAAACTCCTAGGGTTTAGTTGAGATCTTTTTTCCCCTTTCCTACTCGTAGGACAATACGAAAGTTCGTGTGATATCGTAGGAAGAACTGAAACAAAATTCATCCCATCCCGGGCGCATTCTCCTTCTAAATTTCGCGTGAAGGGTCTAGCGTGTCGTCCTCCCAAGTGAAACGGGGAGGTAAAAAAAACGAAACCACAGAAAAATGGCGACTCTGCTGGGGATATAAGTGTTAAAAACCTTGGTTTTTCATCGAAACCAATGGTTGACCTGTTGCTGGTCCAGCCCCAATGAGGAATTAGAGATGCCAAATTCCCCCTCAAACAAGAGAGGTCCTGCCTAACCTCTGTGTCATTTCATGTGTTTGTTGCATATATATTTGTTTATTTTGCTTATTCTGTATCGGGAAAGGGCTTGATTCCCCCTTGTGGTGAGAAATCCTATACCCGGATTTGAGTGCAACATAAGATAGGATGGAGGATGTCTTCTCGGTGAAGGCCCTCTAATCTTAGTTTCCAAATCTACTCTTGGGATTTGCCTGGCTGGTTGTGATTAACTGCGCCAATGCATTCCGAGACTGATTTGTACCAGGAGGACCTAGAAACACATTAACCCCACTTAAAGCCTTTTGTTAAGACGTAGAGCGGTGATTACGGAAGTAATTGTCACGCAGATACTACACTCAGAGAAAACTCTCTTATAGATACCAGTCAACGTATCTTTAAGGTTGAGCAAAAACTCTGAGACCCCTAGAACCCGTTCTACAGGTACAAAAATCCTTAACCTTAGTTTACCATTGGGGCGAGGTTTGCATTGTGACTTCATGACCACTATACCTTTCAACGCCATGTTTGCTTAAAAACTCTTGTGTGTGCATTCATGCATTCATGCATCATTCCTAATAATTAAAACAAAAAAAAGAGTCTTTTTCGAGTCGTTTTTCAAGGAAACTAAATAACGAACATTTTGAACTTCAGAGAAAGAGAGAAACGGAGAAAGGACTTAAGGATCTATACCATGGATTACGGGAGAAAGAGAGCTAGGAAATACACCTTCAAGATTCCTAAGGTAGAGGAATTAGAAAAGCTCGGAAAACTGGTGGTCAACCCCCAGGCTCTTAAGGAGAAGTATGGAAAACTTCTGCCTCTTCTCAGCACTAACATTGTGGATGGGATCCTTCCCACATTGATGCAGTTTTACGATCCAACGTATCACTGCTTTACCTTTCCAGATTATCAACTCATGCCTACGTTAGAGGAGTACTCTCATCTGATTGGAATACCCGTGTATGCGCAAGATCCGTACTCCGGTTTGGAAAAGAATCCTGACGACATTATCATTGCTGCAACTACTCCTTTGAACGTAGTCGACATCAGAACTCATATGGTGAGTAGAGGAGGAATTCAAGGATTACCCTCCAAATTCCTGTTTGATCAAGCTCGGCACTTCGTCAGCATCCAAGACATGAGCGCATTTGAAGAAATCTTAGCTTTGCTTATCTACGGATTGTTTCTGTTCCCGAACATTAACGATTCCGTCGACATCAACACAATTAAGATCTTTTTGATTGGAAATCCAGTTCAAACCTTGCTTGCGGATGCTTATCACTCTGTGCATTCAAGAAACCTGCAGCGAGGAGGATTAATCACATGCTGCGTACCGTTGCTATACGAATGGTTCGTCTCGCACCTGCCAAAGTCTAGCACTTTCTGGAACATGAGGGATGGCCTTTACTGGTCACAGAAAATCATGTCTCTCACTCACACAGACATTGATTGGTGTAGTCCTGACAACGACGAAACCAAGATCATCTTCAGTTGTGGAAGTTATCCCAACGTACCCCTTATTGGAACTAAGGGAGGAATCAGTTACAATCCAACTTTAGCCCGTCATCAATATGGCTATCCCATGAAAAATATTCCAAGTAGTATTCAATTGAAGGGTCTGTTCTTCAAGAACATCGACGATCATGGTAACATGCTAAAGAAGGAAATTGTCCAAGCCTGGCGTCTTGTTCACACAAAAGGGAGAAGATTGTTAGGAAAACATCTTTGCATCTCTTTGGATCCTTACCTTCAATGGGTACGCGTCAGAGCATTCAAGCTCAGGATGCCATATCAACATCAAGAACCTATTCCCCTAAGGGAACCAATTTACCTTTTCTCCACTGATGTTGAAAAATTACAAGAAGCATTAAACAAAGTATGCCAAGAAAGGAATGCTTGGAGGAACAAGTATCGAATCGTCAACACAGAAAATGTTGAGATTCAGAACATCTTAAGAAGGAAGGATGAGTTACTTGAAGTACTCGATCGACAAGTGACACAATCGTCACATTCTCATCATATCCCTCCTGCTTCCTGGATCATCGATCAGCTCACGTCAGAGAACGCTCAGCTCAAGAAACAGAAGAAAATGTTAGAACGTGAAGTCGGCTCCTCGTCAAAGTTTTAGAGTCCTTTCTCTCAGTTTCTCTGTATTTCCCTTTTCAAAGTGTGTAAAAAACGGCGTTTTCGCCTAATTAATAAAAGTTTGATGTTTCATAACGTAATTATGGTGTTTCCTTGAAAAATAATAACTTAATTACATATAATGCATCGCTTTAGTCGTACGCACTGACACGAGAATTGTCGCGGATCTAATAGTCACTTTCCTTTCTCTAGAAAGAGAGGAGGAGAAGGAGGTGAACAAAGACTTTCAAGCTGTCTCATCCATACAACACTCGTTCAAGTCGCAAGAAAAGAATGGAAGACTTTGAACAAGAGAATGAAGAACTCCGAGAAGAGATTAATACTCTTAAGGGTACTATTGAAAGACTCAATAGTATGGTAGAAGCCCTGGTAGTTGCGCAGAATCGACCAACGCCGGAAGAACTGCAAAGGACTATGGTTTCCGAGATTGTTTCTACTCCTATTCCTCAGTATACCATGCCGCCCCGATCGACCTTGGGGCATGCCGTATAACTTTACTCCAGAAGGGTACATACCTCCAGTTTCTGAAGTTCCAAGATCTACAATGGATATGCATACACCAGAGGGTTACAAACCTCTGGAAATTGAAGTTCCAAGAGCAACGGCAATGGGTTTCACACAACAGAATGTTAAGATACCAAGATCTGTTGTCATGGCTTCTCCACGGCCTATTATACATACTTTTCCTCCACCGGTGGGACAAGTATATCATCACGCTCCAAGTGAGGACGCTGGCGTGTATGAAAGATTGGACGAGTTCCAGGAACAGTTTTTGCAAATGCAGAAGGAACTCAAGACTCTCCGAGGACAAGATCTATTTGGAAAGAATGCTGCAGACCTCTGTCTAGTTCCAAATGTTAAGATTCCTCACAAATTCAAAGTAGCAGAGTTCGAGAAGTACAAAGGGAGTTCATGCCCACAAAGTCATCTCGTGATGTACGCTCGAAGAATGTCAACTCAGACTGATAATCAACAATTGCTCATTCATTATTTCCAAGACAGCCTGACTGGTGCTGCACTCAAATGGTACATGAACTTGGACAGTTCAGTGATTCGTACTTTTCGAGACCTCGGAGAGGCCTTCGTCAAACAGTATAAGTACAATCTGGATATGGCTCCCGACAGAGATCAACTCCGGGCCATGACTCAAAAGGATAAAGAAAGCTTCAAGGAATACGCTCAGAGATGGCGTGAAGTTGGTGCTCAAATTTGTCCACCATTTGAAGAGAAAGAAATGACGAAAATCTATCTCAAGACTTTGAGTCCATTTTACTACGGACGAATGGTTGCAAGTGCACCAAGTGACTTTACCGAGATGGTAAACATGGGTGTGCGTTTAGAAGAAGCAGTTCGAGAAGGGCGCTTGAACAAAGAACAAGAATCTTCTATTGGTCCAAGGAAGTATGGAAGTTCTTTCCAGAAGAAAAATGATCAAGATGTTAGCAATGTCTTGCACAAAGCAAAGAAGAAGTTTTCACCTCAGGTTGCTACAGTAACTCCGGTCGTTAACTCAATGCCAGCTTATCAACCTCAGGTTTCGCAACAACCATTTCAACAAAGGTCGCAGCAACCTCAGCAGCAGGTTCGACCTCCAAATTACAACAATCGGGTTCAAAGGTATCCTGCCTTTGATCCCATACCAATGCCGTATGCGGAGTTGTTTCCAACACTACTGGCGAAAGGACTCATTCAGACAAAGAGCCATCCAAATCCTGCAAATGAATCAGCACATTGGTTCAAGGCTGACCAATCTTGTCCCTATCATCAGGGGGCACCAGGTCACAACATTGGGAGTTGTCTTAGTTTCAAGATTGATGTCCAACGATTAGTAAAGAGCGGAATGCTATCCTTCAAAGATATTAATCCGAATGTCCAGGAAAATCCTTTGCCGCAGCATAAAGAAGCTTCAGTAAATCTGATAGATCAACACCCCAATGTCATTCAAATCTACGACATTCGTCAGATAGGGGAAAATCTTGCCAAGATGCACGCTAGACAAGCTGGGTATGGTCATGTACCACCTCACAACTACTTCACATGTGAAATTTGTCCAAAGAATAGTCAAGGATGTTCCGTAGTTCAAGATGCATTACAAGAACAAATGGACTTAGGGTGGATTCAACATATCCAAGTCAAAACTGAGCACGACGTCAACATGGTTCGAGGATGTCCAGGAGAATATAAAATCTACAAAGTTGAAGATCTCGAAGGATCAGTAGTCAGGTTCCATAAGACTTTAAATGGACTTGCCTGCTTTGGAACAGATTTCCACGCTTACAGTAGATGCAGAATTTGTCGAAGAAATTCACGAGGATGTTTGCGCATTCGCAACGACATTCAGAAATTGATAGATGAAAATACCATTACAGTTCTTGCCAACAGAAAAGATGACGAAGTCTTTACCGTATCTCCCCAAATTAATCAAGTTGAACCAACGCAAGTCAAGTATGACAGCAGGAAGACAACAATTGCTCCGTTAGTCATCTACTTACCAGGTCGTGTAGCGTATGATTCTAGCAAGGCTATACCATACAAGTACAACGCTACATTCATTGAAAATGGTAAGGAAATACCATTACCGTCTGTTGTGAACATTGCTTATATTAGTCGAGTCACTAGAAGTGGACGAGTCTTCAACAGAGCAACAGAAAATGTGGAAAAGCCTTCGGAAGAAGTACCACATAGGCAAGACAATCATCCGACCAATGCTGTTCAAGCGAAAGAAAATGATGAGATCTTAAAGTTAATCCAGAGGAGTGAATACAACATTGTAGACCAGCTGCTACATACTCCGTCTAGGATATCTGTTCTCTCCCTACTATTGAGTTCTGAAGCTTATAGGGAAGCTCTACAGAAAGTTTTGGAACAAGCTTTTGTAGAACCAAGTGTTACTGTAGGACAATTCAACAGTATCATTGCCAACATTTCCGCGGGAACTAGCCTGAGTTTCTGCGACGAAGATCTTCCTGAAGAAGGAGTGGACCATAATCTGCCACTTCACATCTCAATTAGCTGTATGGGTGATGTACTCACAGGAGTCCTAATAGACAATGGATCCTCTCTCAACGTCATGCCTAAATCAACATTGTCAAGATTATCTTTCAAAGATTACCCGTTAAGGGATAGTCACGTCATCGTCAAAGCATTTGATGGATCGAGAAAGTCAGTTTTCGGAGAAGTGGATCTTCCCATAACTATTGGACCTCAGACGTTCAAAATCACTTTCCAAGTTATGGATATTCCAGCACAATACAGTTGTTTGCTAGGTTGCCCATGGATTCATGAGGCTGGGGCAATTACTTCAACACTTCATCAGAAACTGAAGTTCATTAGAAATGACAAATTGGTAACCGTATGTGGAGAACGAGCTCTGATCGTCAGCAACCTGTCATCATTCTCCGACATAGAACCAAAAGAAGTCGTTGGAACCAAATTCCAAGCACTTTCCTTGCACAAGGAAAAAGGAAAGGAGAAAGCATCGTCTATTTCTTCCTACAAAGATGCAATCCAAGTTGTAAAGGATGGCACTACCAGTGGTTGGGGGCATATTAATATTCCTACCAACAACAAGAACAAAACAGGAGTTGGATTCTTTCCAACATCATCAAAAGCTACTCCAGGAATGGAGGTAGTTCTTCCAATTCAAGAAACTTTCCGCAGCGGAGGTTTTCTTCAACCTGTTCAACAAACAGTCAATACCATCGGCACGGAAAACACCGATGAAGAGGAATGGCTATCCTATCTTAACAAAGCAGGATACATAGCCCTATCAGAGTCTGATTCACCTTGCTGTTATCCGACTAAAGGATCTGAAAGTAAGACTCAACCAAGCAGTGAAGAAGTTACTAACAGCTTTACCACCAGAAGTCATGGTTCATCAGAAGAAGTTCCTCCTATCCCAGAAGAGACTTGGGACACATTAGGAGAACCAAGCGGAAAATTCGACTACATGGTGAAATACTCCGCTCCTGAAAGTTCAAGAATCTCTCTTGAAGACATTGTTCCAACTGGATGGAACATTGATTACGAGTACCTCTCTCAGCCAAAAGAGATATATAACCCTTGCTATTCATCATCAGCATCTGGTGAAGTCATCATTGAGGATTATATCCCCAAATCACCTTCCGAGGCTACTGATTTAGAGTTCACATACCTAGTCAATGCCATCTTGGGAGAAGAGAAAAACCAAAATACAGAAGAGGATGATCTCGAAAGTGTCTCCGACAACGAGTCTCTCCATTCAGAAGATTGGAAGTTTCCTCAAAAGAAAAACCGACATACTCCACTTGGAAATGGGTATGCTCACACCGCTCAGTCCGCTGAAGTAGAAGAAGTTCGTCTGAGTGTTGCAAAGACAGTGGTTGGTAAATCAAGACCTACCACAGGCCAGCTTAAGCCTAAGGTTCCAGATTACTTAGTGCACAATGGGGTTCGCCACTATTGGAGAGCTGTTGAAGTTTCAACTGTTGTTCGCACTCCTAAGTAGGAACTTTCGCCGTTATTTTGTCCTCTCACCATAGCCCAGGGTGAAGAGATGTTTCATAGGGCTTTGCATTTTACTATTTCTTAGGAAAATGTCCCTCTTTGCTTCGCCCAAAGCAATAGAGTTTTGTTTTATAGGGTCTTTGTTTCAAGAAATGACTGTCAATAAATAAAAATGTCATTTTGTTCCTTCGTTAGTTTTTCCTTTTCTTTTTTCGGAAATTGGTAATCCTAAAAAACACCCTTAAAAAACATCGAAAATTCCATTAACTGCATACATCGAGTCTTCCCTCGTTGTCTAAATAAAACTTATCACACCTATGCAGATTAATCATAAAACACCCCGTTGAAACGTGCGACCGTATGACTTCTCCAAGCTTTGGGTTTCCTGTATTCGAGGCAGAGGAAGAAGAAGACGAAGAAATATCAAAGGAAATTTCACGGTTACTTCAACAAAAGGAAGAGGCCATTCAGCCCTACAATGAGCCTCTAGAGATCATTAACCTTGGTTCCGATGGAAACAGAAAAGAGGTTAAGATTGGAGCTTCGCTCAGTTCAGAGATTAGATTGAGTTTGATACAGCTGCTCAGAGAATTTTCAGATGTCTTCGCTTGGTCTTATCAGGATATGCCAGGGTTAGATACCAGTATAGTGGAGCATCACTTACCATTAAAAGCAGAATACCCTCCGGTCAAGCAAAAATTGAGAAGAACTCATCCGGAGATGGCTATGAAAATCAAAGAGGAAGTATAAAAGCAAATCAACGCTGGTTTCCTCGTCACTTCAGAATACCCTCAGTGGTTAGCTAACATTGTTCCCGTTCCTAAGAAAGACGGAAAAGTCCGCATGTGCGTCGACTACAGAGATTTGAACAAAGCTAGCCCTAAGGATGATTTTCCTTTACCACATATTGATATGTTGGTGGACAGTACAGCAAAATCCAAAGTTTTCTCATTCATGGACGGATTTTCGGGACATAACTAGATCAAAATGGCACCTGAAGACATGGAGAAAACAGCTTTCATCACCCCCTGGGGCACGTTCTGCTATCGCGTTATGCCTTTTGGACTAAAAAACGCAGGGGCAACATATCAAAGAGCTATGACTACACTTTTCCACGACATGATGCATAAGGAAGTGGAAGTCTACGTGGACGACATGATTGCCAAGTCAGAGAATGAGGAAGATCACATAAAGAATCTGACAAAGTTGTTTCAACGCTTACGGAAGTTTCAGCTTCGCCTGAATCCCAACAAGTGTACCTTTGGTGTCTACTCAAGAAGACTCTTTGGTTTCATCGTCAGCAAACGAGTAATTGAAGTAGATCCAGACAAAGTCAAGGCAATTCAAGAAATGCCTTCACTCAGAACCGAGAAACAAGTTAGAGGATTTCTTGGACGTCTGAATTACATCTCGAGATTTATAAATCTCATGACTGCAACTTGTGCTCCAATTTTCAAACTTCTACGAAAAAATTAGAGTTGCGTCTGGACAGACGATTGTCAGAAAGCGTTCGACAGCATTAAGGAATATCTGCTCGAACCACCTATCTTGTCTCCTCCAGTGGAAGGAAGACCTTTGATAATGTACTTAACCGTCTTAAAAGATTCCATGGGTTGTGTCCTTAGACAGCAAGACGAGACAAAGAGAAAGGAGCATGCCATCTACTACCTGAGCAAGAAATTCACTGACTGTGAATCCCGCTACTCCATGCTCGAAAAGACGTGTTGTGCGTTAGCCTGGGCTGCCAAGCGTCTCCGCCAATACATGATTCGACATACTACTTGTTTGATCTCCCATATGGATCCAATCAAGTGTATCTTTGAGAAGCCTGCCTTAACTAGGAGAATTGCCCGTTGGCAGATGTTGTTATCAGAATATGACATTGAGTATCACGCACAGAAAGCCGTGAAAGGAAGTATTCTAGCTGAGCACCTGGCTCACCACCCACTCAATGGTCATGAATCAACCAGTTTTGACTTTCCGGACGAGGACGTCATGTACCTCAAGATGAAAGATTACGACGAGCCACTACCAGACGAAGGACCTGAGATAGGATCCCAATGGGGCTTAATCTTTGACGGAGCTGTCAATGCTTATGGACGGGGAATTGGGGCAATCATTGTTACACCTCAGGGTACCCATATTCCATTTACCGCCAGATTAACTTTCAAATGCACAAACAATGAGGCCGAATATGAAGCTTGCATCATGGGTCTCGAAGAAGCCATGGATCTAAGAATCAAACACTTGGATGTATATGGAGATTCTGCTTTGGTCATCAATCAAATCAAAGGAGAATGGGAAACACGCCAACCAGGGCTAATCCCTTACAAAGACTACGCGAGAAGATTGTCACCATTCTTCGACAAGGTAGATTTTCATCACATTCCCCGTGAAGAAAATAACTTGGCTGAAGCATTAGCCACACTCTCTTCCATGATTAGGATAATTCATTGGAATGATATTCCTCAGATCGATGTTATGCGCCTAGATAGGCCCGCTCATGTTTTCACAGTAGAAGCAATCATCGACGACAAACCGTGGTATCACGACATCAAGAGCTTTCTTCAAAGACAAGAGTACCCGCTTGGGGCATCAAAGAAAGATAGAAAAACTTTGAGAAAGTTAGCCGGCAGATTCTTCCTGAATGAAGATGTTCTGTACAAGAGATATTTCGACATGGTTCTGCTTAGATGCGTTGACAAGAAAGAAGCAGAAACACTCATGAGAGAAATACATGAAGGTTCCTTTGGTACTCACACCAATGGACACACCATGACAAGGAAAATACTGAGAGCAGGATATTATTGGCTGACGATGGAGTCAAATTGCTACCAGTATGCAAAGAGGTGTCATAAATGTCAGATCTACACCGATAGAATTCATGTGCCACCATCTCTTCTCAACATACTCTCTTCCCCTTGGCCTTTCTCTATGTGGGGAATCGACATGATTGGAATGATTGAGCCGAAAGTGTCCAACGGACATCGCTTCATCTTGGTAGCCATAGACTATTTCACCAAGTGGGTTGAAGCAGCTTCATATGCAAACGTCACAAGACAAGTTGTTGTCAGGTTTATCAAGAATCACATCATTTGTCGCTACGGCATTCCTAGCAGGATAATCACTGACAATGGGTCAAATTTGAATAATAAAATGATGAAGGAGCTTTGTGAAGAATTCAAGATTAAGCATCACAACTCATCTCCTTACAGACCAAAGATGAATGGAGCTGTAGAAGCAGCTAACAAGAACATCAAGAAAATCATTCAGAAGATAGTCATCACTTACAAAGATTGGCATGAAATGCTCCCGTTTGCTCTTCATGGTTACCGTACATCTGTACGTACTTCGACTGGAGTAACTCCTTTCTCCCTTGTATATGGCATGGAGGCAGTCCTACCCATAGAGGTTGAGATCCCATCAATGAGAGTCTTGATGGAGGCAAAATTAACAGAAGCCGAGTGGTGTCAAAGCAGATTCGATGAATTGAACTTAATCGAAGAAAAGCGCATGACAGCTTTATGCCACGGACAGCTATATCAACAAAGAATGAAGAAAGCTTTCGACAAAAAGGTTAAACCTCGCACAATCAAAGAAGGCGACCTTGTACTAAAAAAGATTCAATCTTTTCTCACAGATTCGAGAGGGAAATGGACTCCCAATTATGACGGCCCCTACGTGGTCAAGAGAGCTTTCTCAGGAGGAGCCTTAATACTCACGACTATGGATGGAGAAGAATTCACCCGTCCTGTGAACGTCGACGCAGTCAAGAAATACTTCGCCTAAATAAACAAAAGAACAGCTCGCTAAGTTGAAAACTCGCAAAGAGCGGTTTAGGCAAAAAAGAGCGTCTCGGTGAATCGAAAACCCGAAAGGGCGATTCAGGCAAAAGTTAGAGACATAAAAAATATATAATCAATCCCGGTAGAATTAAAACCCGAAAGGGGTAGTTTACGCAAAAGTTAGGGATATATGGCAAGTAACTGTGTTCAGGACAAACTTGATCATTCGAAATCCGTAGCGGAGTATTCATCATCAGTAGGTCATCTTCTACAAAGCACGGATACAGCGTAATTCAGAGTGGAAGGGAAAGATAACGGTCGTCACGTTTCATCGTAGCCCTTTTCCCATAAATTACCAATTTCCAACTTTGTAAATACTCCATGGGATCAAGCATTTGGCTGGTTACCATTTCTTAAATAATAATTTGAGCCTTGTGCCTTTCTTTGCAATCGAGTCTTATTCAGTTTCTTAAAATGCATTTTAAGTTTAAACTGTCATTTTCTTGAAACAAATGTTTTCCTAAAATAAAATGAATTTACTTGCAAAAATAGAGGTGAATTTTCTTTCTAAGGCTTGCATACAATGGGAAGAATGCAAACAGTTGCTCCGAGAACGGTTGAGACTCTGGGAACCAAGATTTCCCTATGAGGTCTCTTTGCGAACATCTCCCGATGACGGATCTTCAATTCAAGTCATATCACTCACTTCAAAACAGCGGGCAACTGATAACCAGGTATCCCCAACAGAGTGCGTATCTCAAGAAGAAGACATCTTCTAATCAACAAGATTCAAGTCGTATCCCAGGATTTCACATCCGCGACAATTCTATTCACATTCACTTTACATTTTATAATCATCATATTCATGCATGCTTTGCACCTCATAACTTCATAATTAGCATAGCCTAGAGAAGTTTTGATCATGTTCATGCCCGGGTCACTGAGACATATACTTAGGATTCCCCAGTAAGTCAGCAAGCAAAAATCTCCCTCAAAGAGTAAGTTTGTTCGCTACTTTTGTTATCCCCAACGGGTCAGTAGACGGCAATCTTCTCCGGAAGATAGTTTGTCCACTTTTGGACTTCCCAAGCAGGTCGACAGTTGACAATCTTCTCCAGAAGATAGCTTGTCCGCTTTTGAATTTCCCCACCAAAGTAAGCAAATGGCAGTCTCCTCCATTAGAAGACAGTTTGCTCACTTTTTCCTAAGACGGGTCAAAGAATGGTAGTCTCTTTCAGCAGAAGACAGTTCGTTCCACTTAAGGATTTCTCGACAGGGTCGGCAAATGGCAGTCTCTTTCAGCAGAAGACAGTTTATTCCCTTTGAGATAACGGATGGCAGTCTTCTTCATGAAGATAGTTTGTTTAAGAATTCTTATTTTAAAGTCAGCAACTGGCGGTCTCCTCCATTAGAAGACAGTTTGCTCACTTTTTCCTAAGACGGTTCAACGAATGGCAGTCTCTTTCAGCAGAAGACAGTTCGTTCCGCTTAAGGATTTCTCGACAGGGTCGGCAAATGGCAGTCTCTTTCAGCAGAAGACAGTTTGTTCCCTTTAAGATAACGGATGGCAGTCTTCTTCATGAAGACAGTTCGTTTAAGAATTCTTATTTTAAAGTCAGCAAATGGCAGTCTCCTCCATTAGAAGACAGTTTGCTCACTTTTTCCTAAGACGGGTCAACGAATGGCAGTCTCTTTCAGCAGAATGCAGTTCGTTCCGCTTAAGGATTTCTCGACAGGGTCGGCAAATGGCAGTCTCTTTCAGCAGAAGACAGTTTGTTCCCTTTGAGATAACGGATGGAAGTCTTCTTCATGAAGACAGTTCGTTTAAGGATTCTTTATTAAAGTTGAGAAAATAGCAGTCTCCTCCATTAGAAGACAGTTTACTCACTTTTTCAGGCAGAGATAACGAATGGCAGCCTTCTTCACAAAGACAGTTCGTTTTGCTTAAAGATTCCTCAGCAAAGTTAGCAAATGGTAGTCTCTTTCAAACAGAAGACAGTTTGCTCACTTTCTTTTCCACAGCAAAGGTCAACAAATGGCAGTCTCTTTCAGCAGAAGACAGTTTGTTCCTCTAGCAATTGACGAATGGCAGTCTTTCCCGAAGAAAGACAGTTTGTCTGTTTAATACCAAGGAATCGGCAAATGGCAGTTTCTTCGCAAGAAACAGTTTGTCTACTTCCGAGATGTTTTATCCCCATTAGGGTCGACAAATGGCAGTTCTCCTCCTAGGAGAACAGTTTGTTATTTTTCCAGCGGAGTCGACAAATGGCAGTTCTCCTCCTAGGAAAATAGTTTGTTAATTCCCCAGCATAAGTTGATGAATGGCAGTTTTTGTTCCAAAAACAGTTCGTCTACTTTCAAGCAAAGTCATTAGCTCCTCAAAAGGATGCATGATCATATGGCACTCCTTCGAAGACGTCACATTGAAGAAAATTATGATAAAGTCTCTTGTCATCCGTCAAATGGCATCTCTCCAACGAGCATTGTTGAGAAGTTTGATGAGGAAACAAACCTTTGGAGATTTTTCTCTTTATCTGAGATATCGTCCAAAAACACAACTAAGACCGGTTTCGCGATTGGACATCCGAAACGAAGGGAGGTTGCTAACCTTTTTCTAAGTATCAACGCTTAGTTAAAGAAGATGGATTGCGCATGTTACATTGCCCTCCATTCACCCGAATCCACATTACGCGTTTCTACAGGAGTTTGTCTCCCTATCCCCCGCCAAGCGCGACAACGGGATCAAGTCATGCAAAGATTTTTATCACTACAACATCTCAGGAACGCCCAAAATTCGGGCATTCTTTGGTATTTAAGTCTCTTTCACTCTGAAGCAATCGAGATGTCAATCTCTCTCCCTCCAGATAAAAGAAACTTAAATAGGGGCATCTGTCATACCCTAATTTTTAACCCCCCTGAGATGTCATATCTTCAGGTTTTTCATCAGATCATAACAAATACCCAGAGCAGTCACTTGTTCATCTGATACCCAGTCTAGGGTTTTGAGCCCCATCAAGGACTAAAATCAGGGATTACCTTTGGGAAACCCTAAAAAGGTCCAAAGCCTCTATCAAAGACTTCAATCATCTTCAAATGATCCATATAACAATATCCATTGGGCATTACACTCCAATTCAAGATCCACAGTCATCAATTTCACTTGGTCGACAATTAGGGTTTTTGACCTAATTCACCTAGATGGTTGACTTTTAATCAGGACATGGATCCAAAACTCAAGACATGGTTCAAGGAATTCTACTACCTCAATATAATCCATCTACATCACCCATTTGAGGAGAAGATATTGATTCCACACAAAAGTCCAAAATCTCACTTTATTAGAAAAAAGTCAACTATATAAGATCACCTTTGACTTTTAAGATTTTTGGTCAAACCATGACTTTTAAAGATCAATATCATCAATATATGGTTATTAAAGTCATTTGACCAAATAAATTCAAAGAGATTCACCAAGGAGCAAAAAGTCGAGAATTAGGGTTTTTGAGGGCATTGTGGGAACTCAAAATTTCACCTACACAACTCAAAAAACTTCCAACATGAAAGTTGTAGATCTTGCAAAATAAAACAACATCTTACATAGGAACTTTTTTCAAAAGATCAACCATTTAAGAGATTTGGAATTTTGAAGCTTTAGGTCATAAAAACTTAGAAATTTTTTCTAAGTGTTTTAACCTAGTTTTCATCCAACTTTGGGCTCATTTTTCACAATTTTCCCAAATGATTTTGAAGAAACCATAAACTAATGATTTGAAGTAGATGTTTAGGGCTTTCCAAATTGTGCTCAACCTTCTCCAAATTCATTTTGAGCTAGGAGTTATGCTTGTTCAAAGTTGGCCTTATGAAGTGAAATTATAGGTCATGCCTCATTTTGGAACTTTGAAATTTTGTGCACATGACCTCACTTATGGATGCTACACGACCCATAACACATCTGAAAACATGCCATGCATTCATTTTCACCATAGCATAAGAATTGAGGAAGATTCCCAAAACAAGAACATGTGATTATGTAATGATTACATTTGGGAATTTATGGCAAATTGATGAATCACCCAAGGAATCTTCTCACCAACCAATTAGAGCTCATTTCTGTCTCAGAATTGTCCCCTAAGATCCAGCAAAATCGAGGGCTAGGGGATTGATCAAATGGAATCAAAATTCCCATCATTGCATTTTGGATATTTTTGAATTCCTTCATAGCCAAGAAACCAAATCAACCTCACTAAGCAAGCTCTCTCCTATGCAACTATACTGAACCATTTGCCTATAAATACAAGTGCTATCCTTCATACAATTCACACTAAAGCAACAGAATTCTTGCTTTCTCTCTTCTTTCTTCATACTTAAGGTTTTCAAAGGTTCTTTGGCAAGAAGACTCAGATTCTTCAAACCAGAGCTCTTCCTTTGGAATTAAGTATTCAAACACCTTAGGGGAGTCATTTAGAGGTGATCCAAACCTCTGAAACACTTATGTACGTGGAGAATCATCATCTTCACCTCTCACTTGGAGCTGTTGCAGTTGGAGGTCCATAGAGCAATTCAGAAGGTTTCAAGCAAAGCCAAGCATCCAGACACGTTCCTCAGGGCATAGTGAAGCTGTTCAGATAGCTGCAGCTCATCTGTAACTGAAGATTCATCATCCTCCATGTCCACTTGAAGCTCAAATCGAAGGTGTCGGGTAGAGCAATTCAGAAGGATTGAAGTCACAACAAGCATTCAGTTAGCATCACTGAGTCCCAAGGAAGCTTTTAGGATCACTCACACAAGCCCAGGTGTTTCTCATCATCCTCACGACCTCCATTTTCAAAGGTAAGTTTTTGAACTCCACCTCTTTAATTTAAGTACTCTTTTCAATATATCTCGATACCAGTTTGTTCATCATCATCAGAAGATTAAAAACCCTCAATCATCATTCATTTATTCATCTTGTGCAATATTTAATTTTAAATTTAGGGTTTATGTGTTCTTCGTGTTCATACTGAAATTATTTAAGTACACTTAGAATAAATAAATTCTCAGATCATGATCATATTCCTCGTTTGAAAACGAGCAAGTTTGATGTTTGAATCATTTAAAATGGTTGAGAGAAGAGAGAGTTCAGAAATCCAAGATGGAGGAGCTAGAGGTTGAAGATGATAATGGTGGTGGCGCCATTTTTTTGAATTCTTAGGTTTAAGTTTAAAATAAATTTAGTGGTAGTTGTGTTATTTACGAATTCATCGTAATGGCTCAATGGTTACAACGCGCGTCCAAAGTCTCTTCATGCCCAAGGTCTGGGGTTCGAATCCCCCTCGCCTCAGACCTTTTGATTTTATTTTCTTTTTTCCACTCTATGCACTAGACAACACACATATTGCAATGAAGTCCCCTCTATAACACCATGCGCGCGTTGGCTGGTTGGTGTGTGTTTTGTTTGTTGGCTTCAAGGGCGTGGGTTCAAACCATGGTGAGGCTAAAACATTATTTTTATCACTTTTCCTCTTCATTTTCTTCACAACTTCTCACAATTAATTCACTTATCAAATTAATTCTTTTTAATTTCATTTTTCACACACTTGTTAATTAATATATATATTTTATGAATAATCAAAAAATCACAAAAAATATTATTTATTTTATATATTTTTATTAGGTTAAAAATGGTGTTATTTTAAGTGTTTTAAATATATTTTAATACATGTTTGCATTAAGATTTCAAGACCTAATATCTCATGAATAATTTTATGATAAAACCCTAATCATGTAGGTCTTAATTAGGTATAGATTTTATCTTTACCTTAATTAAGTTGACTTGTGTCAATTTTCAAAACTGTTTTCAATCTCGGATTAAACAGGTGATTAAGGTTTTCAAACAACGAAACCTTATATCATTTCAATCTTTTTCCAATTGTTTTCATAAACAGTAAATCATTTTCAGTGGGGCTCTAATAGAGTGTAACTCCCAGCACCTTTTTCTTTTCATAGTTTGTTTTCAAAAACTGTATTTACAAAATTTTCTTTCTGTTTTCAAAACATTCTTCTGGTATTTGAAGGGCATTATTCCCGGTGAAACTCTTCAGATACCTATGTGACCTTTGTCCATCTTCACTTCTTCTGTTTTCAAAACCCTTAACTGTTTATCATAAATAATCAACTGTCATCAATAAAATTGCTGGTAAGGTTTTGTACATACATCTTCAAAGGCCTCCACTCCATCCAGGTTAGGCTTTACAAGCTTTCAATTTACAGTCTTTATTTAAATTACTGTCAAAAATAGAACTGTTTATATTTTGTTTAGAACTACGTTTGAGTGTAAACCTTAGGACAGTTAAACTATATATATATATATTATATAGAACTATGGCCTAGGATTGAGAATGTCTTCCCGGTGAAGGCTCTTTCCTAATTAGAGATCTGTAGTTCAAACCCCCAAGATGAATTATTCCCGGTGAAACATCTTGGTAAAAGCCTTAGAACCCAAAATAGGACACATCCACCCAAAGAGGAATTATTCCCGGTGAAACCTCTTACCCATTTGCTTAGAGCCAAAATAAGTTCAAAACCACATAGCTTTCTCTTGTGCTATAACAAGGACCCTCGATGACCCTCGATTAGCCTCCACTTGGGCTTTGTACAAGGACCCACAGGCTTCTTAAAAGCATTTCCAGCTTCCTCTTGAGCTTGTATACAAGGACCCATTAGGTTTCTTATAAACATAGGAACAGGTCTTTAGTTACCTTTTAGCCTATCCTGGTGAGTTTCTTCCATTCTTTAAACTAGACTTTAAACAAGCTAAGATTGTCTCAATCTCATATTGAGTACACTTTTTGGAATGAGAGACATGGACAGTCTCTGTCACCCTTATCTTCATCAATCTTCCTTAGCAGAGTCTAGGATCTTTATTTTCTTATTCTCAGTCAATGTCAGCCTTAATCTTGGGCTTTAAACAAGAAGTCTCAACTAGATAATCTTTCTGCCATCATTAAAGAAAAAACCCTGGAAAGGGTTAGCCTCCACACATTCCTTCATTTTAACAAAAACCCCTGGAAAGGGTCAGTCTCCAAAATCACTCCTTCAAATCCAAAAATTCACTCTTTTAAAAGATAATTCCCCAAAAGAATCAAAACCCCTGGAAAGGGTCAGCCTCCAAAAACATGATAAAAGTTCAGTCTTTTAATAGACTATTTCTCCAGCTGAGTCAAAATCCATGGAAAGGGTTAGCTTCCAAAAAACATAAAAATAAATTAGTTTGTTAAATCCTCTAGCAGAATAAAACTCCCCCAGTGAGTCTTTCATTTTTTTAGTAGCCACAACCTTGGGCTTTGTACAAGGCAGATAAACCACATTTCCTGTGTCAAAGATTCCTAATCTCAAGGATCTTTTCCCCATAGAGTCTTCCATACTCAGTTTCTTTAAGAGTCAGCCACAACCTTGGGCTTTGTACAAGGCAGAAAATAATCTTTCCCTAGCTAGAGCAGCCAGAACCTTGGGCTTCATACAAGGCACAAATTAATAACTTCCTCAACTAAGAGTCAGCCACAACCTTGGGCTTTGTACAAGGCACACAAAATAGAGTCATTCATAGTCTTAAAAAACTCAGTTATCCTCAGCCGTTAGCCACAACCTTGGGCTTTGTACAAGGTACACACAAATAGAGTCTCCCTAAAAAGAGTCAGCCACAATTCTGGGCTTTGTACAGAACACCAAATAAAATCCATCAAATAAACACTCTCCAACTAGAGTCAGCCTCAATTCTGGGCTTTGTACAGAACACAAATTCCCTGTAGTTAACCCCCAGTAGAGTTATCTCCCAGAGTCAATAAAAATAATAAAAAGCCTCAAGCTTGGGCCTCATACAAGCCAGCTAAAAAATCAAATCTTTCAAACAGTAGATAAACATAGCTTATCTCTATAAAGAGATCTTTCTCCTATCTCACCACATTCAAACAAACATTTCAATTTCAATTTCAATTTCAAACATTCTCCCATTTAGGACTCTGAAAGGCATGCTTTGAGGCAAACAAACCCAGACTTGTACACTTTCCCTAATTTGGATGAGAATCTTTCTTTCATTTAAGAGAACGCGACTGGCATACTTGCAAACATACAAGTAAGGTCCCTATCTTAATGAAATGAACTCAGCTTTTCTGTCACTTTAAAATGTTTGTGGTGGAATAGTAGAAATACCTCTCTGTAAAGATGATTTCATGTCTCTTTATTGTAAACAGAGATTTAATTCAAAGCTTCAACCTTGAGCTTCAAGCAAGGCACCCAAAAATCATTTAAAATCCCTAGTTAGTTCCCCGGACTACATTAAGCTCTGACTTCCATTAGGGATATGTAGGCATGAGGTTCACAAGGAATCTCAGCGAGCTAATAAAATACCAAAAATAGTCAGTTTGTTTGTCTGTCTGTCTGTCCTTTTTTAAATCAATTCAATTCTCTCTCCTAACACAAAGGAGAAACTTTCCCAATCATTAGCAATAAACACAGTCACAATGACACAGAGAAGGTTCCCGTAGAGTACTACGGATATGTAGGGTGCTTAAACTCTTCCCTATGTATAACCGACCCCCCGAACTCCAGAATTTCTAGTCTAGGTTAAATCCCCACACTTAGCAAACTCCTAGGGTTTAGTTGAGATCTTTTTTCCCCTTTCCTACTCGTAGGACAATACGAAAGTTCGTGTGACATCGTAGGAAGAACTGAAACAAAATTCATCCCATCCCGGGCGCATTCTCCTTCTAAATTTCGCGTGAAGGGTCTAGCGTGTCGTCCTCCCAAGTGAAACGGGGAGGTAAAAAAAACGACACCACAAAAATATAAATAGTTTAAGAGTAAACTATTATACTTTTGATAGAAACAAATAATTACATAATCCAAAATATTGTAGATAAACCAAGGAAGTTTATAAAACCCAAGTTTAAAAATAATTTTGAATCCTGAAATTGAGCCTCATATTTTATGAATAATAAGCCCAATTAAATACACACTTTTACTTAATGTATACCCCTATCTTTCAAATTGGACAATTTAGAGAATAGTTACTCTTTTGAAATGGGTTTGCCAATCAAGATGTCAAGCCCAATAGTTTGATATACACCTCTTGTAGAATTTGTACTACGTTCCGGTTAATAAAATGTAATAGTAATAGGGCAAATTTTGGGGTATGACAATGATAACAGTGAGTTATGGTGAGATGATATTGTTCATCGAATCGGTGATGTTGGTAAGTATGTTATATGTTACATGCATTCATATTTATAATTGGTGGCTGAATCCCGGTGATCTTTTGGATCAGTGGATGGCATAATTCCCATTGTGTGGAATTAGTGCTCGTAGGGCCGTATCTCGGTGATGTCTAGATCGGTCAGATGGGTTAATCCCATGATGAATTGGCACCACATGCATAGTGTCAGTATATTGCATATATACTGTTATAATATGATTGGAAGGGTTCCAGTGTTATTTCACGGTGATTGTGAATGATTGTATATGATGTTGTTGATGAATGAATCTTTGAAAATCTGAATAGGTCATACTTGGGTGATTAATATGCTTATGAAATGTTATTGTATATGAATTCATAACATTTGTTAATTGTGATGAGCCTCACCCTTACTGTTGATGTTTTTCAGATTGAAGAGTAGCTGCTTTTGCTTTGGTGACGATAGCTTATAGGATAGTCCGTTAGTCGTAGTGTCGGTGTCATGCTCTGATATGTAACACTGGGGAAGGTTTGTTTGAGAGTGTTTGATAACTCTTAATTTTATTTTGGTTGAATAATTTGTTAAGTTTTGGAGATGATGAACGATGGTTTAATGTTATTCAACTTATGAACTTTTTTTCCGCTGTGTTAACATGTTTCAGTGAATGTTATTTATTGAGTTCCTCGTGATAACATGACATGTGTTTTTAAAAATATGGTTATGTAGAATTGTAGCATCCTTTTTACATGTTACTCTGAATTAATTAATATATTATGTGGGGGTTTAGAAGGGTGTTACACGTAAGCTACTACCTTATCATTCTGCATAAGCACACCACCAAAGCCCAATTTAGAAGCATCACAATACACAACAAATTATTCTTTAGGATTTTAATATCAGCATCGGAGCCGTCATCAACCTCTTCTTCAACTCAGTCAAACTTTCTTCATATTGAATATCCCACATAAACGCTTTACCTTTTCAAGTCAGTTGCGTTAACGGAAGTGCTAACTTAGAAAAGCCTTCGATAAATCTCCTATAATAACCAGTCGAGCCCAAAAAGCATCTAATCTCTGTGATTGGTTTTGGAGTTTCCCACTACAACACAGCATCTACTTTGGATGGATCCACGACAATGCCACTACCTGAAATGACATGACCAAGAAAACTAACCTTCTTTAACCAAAACTCACATTTGGACAACTTTTCATATAACTTCTTCTCTTTCAAAACCTACAATACTATCCTCAAGTGATCGACATGGACTCCTTCCGACTTAGAGTAAATCATAATATCGTCAATAAATACCACCACAAATTGATCTAAATAAGTATGAAAGATGCAGTTCATATACTCCATAAATACTCCCGACGCGTTAGTAGCACTGAAGGCATCACCGAATACTCATAATGATCGTATCGGGTTCTGAAAGCTATTTTCTGAATATCTCCATCTTTCACTCTAATCTGATGATAACTTGATCTCAAGTCAATCTTGCTAAACACACTAGCACCTACCAATTGATCCATCAAGTCATCTATTCTCAGAAGTGGATGCTTGTTCTTGATTGTTACTTTACTTAATTTCCTATAATCAACACACAACCTCATACTTCCATCTTTCTTCTTCACTAGTGTAGCGGTGAAATTGGTGAGACTAGAGTCATGGGAAGATTTAGGTAATTTTAAACAGAGTCACCACCGCGCTTTATTATTTCCAAAAAGGAATTGGTGAAAGAGCGAATAAAACCCACATAACTTTTTAAAATCAAAACGAATAAACTTATTTGAGTTCTGGCTACGAAGGGTTTGATATATAAGGGGAAGGTTTTAAGCACCCCTCATATCCATGATACTCCATAGGAACCTCTTTGTTGTTGTGTTATTGTCTTTTGTTTATAAATACCCTATGTGAAAAACTTGTTTGAAATAGAGGGTGGGGATGGGAAAAGAATATTTTTGAAAGTGAGCTCGATAAGATATCGCATCTTAGGCCTACATACCCCTTAAGTGCAATAGGGAAGTCAGAGCTTTTGTAGTTCCTCTTAAAAAGGAAAAAAAGGGGCCAAAGTGGCCAAAATCTTTTTGGGTGTGAGCTTTAAAATACTCACAAGTTTTTTTAAAAGAGGGTTAAGCTTTAAAATACTTAACAAGTTTAAAAAGGGGATTAGGCTTTAAAATACCTAATAAGTTTAAAAGGTTAAGCTTTAAAATACTCAACAGTTTTAAAATATAAAGGGACCGAGCTTTAAAATACAAGGTCAATGGCTTAGGAGAAGTTTCACCGGGAATAATTCTTCTCTTAACACCAAGGTTTAAAACAAAAGACCTAGCTTTAACAATACAAAGGTCAATGGACTAAGAATAGTTTCACCGGGAATAATTCTACTCTTAGTGCCAAAGTTTAAAAAACAAAAGGTTTGGTTGAGCTTTAACAATACAAAATCATAAACTAGTGAAAAGCTTTAAAATACTTAACACAAAAGTAAAAGAGATTATATTACAAAAGAGTTTGAGTACCTTTCACAATTTAGTCAATATCATCCCCATCTTTTTGGACAAAACAACAAACTCAAGCAATTAACAATAAACACCTCAAGTGTGTGTGTGTGTGTGTGTGTGTGTGTGTGTGTGATATCATGTGGCACAAGAACAAACAACTGAGTATGATAATCAATAAGTAAGAGAGATGGATGTATCTAAACCCTTGGATTCAAACTCATGTATGAATGATGAATGATTAGTATAATGCATAAACATGGGGTTAGCTAAACAGAACATATAAGATATGATAATTAAATAACAATTAAGTACAAAGCATGGATTAAAAGAAATCAACAAGTATGAGCAAATAAACATGGATAATCGAAGATCAACATGTTGCAAATTTTTTGGTTAGGGTTTTAAACCTAAGGTTTTTCAAATTAGGGTTAAACATAAACACCTAAACCTAATCAGTTTTAATTGTTAAATACCAATTTCTTTAAGAGAAATGATCTAAGGGTACATAACATCATTGAGGGGATCTAAATCTAACCCTAATTGTATTTACAAAAATATGTACAAAGATGACAAGTTAGGTTTTGATTTTTTAGTCTTTTAACCTTATTAATTTTTTAATTGTTTTTAGAATTAAAAAGAAATATTTTTGGCCTTTTAAAACACTTAAAAAGACTTTTTTTTGATATTTTTTTTAATAAATGAAAAATAAATATCTTTTATGATTTTTTTCATGGTCATAAAATAGGTATATTAATCTACCTATGTTTAAAATTTCATGTCAAAAGGAGTTCATTTGATACCAAAAAGAACTAAATCAAAATGGTAAAACTAAAGATGAAAAATAGTGGAAAAGTTGGAATTTTGAGCAAAAAGGGTACTGAAGGATAGAAAAACACTTAGAAAGGGGGGGTTTGAATAAGTGTAGTCTTAAAAACTTGAACGATAAAAATAATTTGCACAGTTATTTTTATCCTGGTTCGTTGTTAACTAAACTACTTCAGTCCACCCCCGCGGAGTGATTTACCTCACCTGAGGATTTAATCCACTAATCGTAACAGATTACAATGGTTTTCCACTTAGTCCGCGACTAAGTCTTCTAGAGTATCCTGATCACAACCTGATCACTCCAGGAACAAATGCTTAGACACAAGCTAAGACTTTCTTAGAGTATCCTGACCACCACGTGATCACTCTAAATACAACTGCTTAGACACAAGCTAAGACTTCCTAGAGTATCCTGATCAACACTTGATCACTCTAGTTACTTACAAATTAATGTAATCAAATAAGAGTTTTACAATGCTTCTTAAAATCTATAATCACAACAGTGATATTTCTCTTAACGTTTAAGCTTAATCTCACTAATATATTACAACAGCAATGTAGTGAGCTTTGATGAAGATGAAGTTTCTGAGCTTTGAATTTGAACAGCATTTCAGCAAGTTAATATTCACAGAATTTGGTTCAGAGTTGTTAACCTTGCTTCTCATCAGAACTTCATATTTATAGGCGTTTGAGAAGATGACCGTTGGGTGCATTTAATGCTTTGCGTATTCCGTACAGCATTGCATTTAATGTTTCACGCTTTTGTCAACTACCTCGAGCCTTGTTCACGCTGTGTCTACTAACGTTGCCTTTAATAGCTTCCAACGTTCCTTTTGTCAGTCAGCGTAGCCTGCCACTTGTACTTTCTTCTGATCTGATGTTTGTGAATATAATATTTGAATATCATCAGAGTCAAACAGCTTGGTGCAAAGCATCTTCTTGTCTTCTGACCTTGAAGTGCTTCTGAGCGTGATACCATGAGAACTTCAGTGCTTCTGCTTCTGATCTCAAGTTCTTCTGATGCTTTCATAGACCCATGTTCTGATTCTGCCTTGACCATCTTCTGATGTCTTGCCAGACCATGTTCTGATGTTGCATGCTGAACCTTCTGAGACAAAGCTTCTGAGCGCTGATTTGTGCATACTCTTTATATATTTCCTGAAAGGGAAATTGCAATGTATTAGAGTACCACATTATCTCACACAAAATTCATATCCTTGTTATCATCAAAACTAAGAATATTGATCAGAACAAATCTTGTTCTAACAATCTCCCCCTTTTTGATGATGACAAAAACATATATAAATGATATGAATTTGCGATCAGAAAAAGCAGACGGCTAAAGACAAATTACACAGCTATAGCATAAGCATGTGAATATGTCTCCCCCTGAGATTAACAATCTCCCCCTGAGATGAATAATCTCCCCCTGAAATAAATACTCGAAGAACTTTAATAATAAAAGACTTCCCTGATTATTTCGGTAGAGACGATCACATAAGCTTCTGTCTTCTGATAATTCATAGCTTCTGACTTCTGCTTCCATTGGACAGCTTCAGAACTTGAATTTCTTTAGATCCCTAAAACACTCACAGCTTCTGATTCCTGCTTCCATTTAGGACAGCTTCAGAACTTGAATTTCTTTGATCTTCAGAACATTCACAGCTTCTGATTCCTGCTTCCATTTAGGACAGCTTCAGAACTTGAATTTCTTTGATCTTCAGAACATTCACAGCTTCTGATTCATGCTTCCATTTAGGACAGCTTCAGAACTTGAGTTTTCTGGATCTTTAGAACATTCACAGCTTCTGATTTCTGCTTCCCTCGGATAGCTTCAGAGCTTTGAATTTCTTCTTACATCACTTCATGCTAGATTGTATCAGAACATTGTTGAATGTACCAGAGCATCATCAGAGCATCTCTACATCCTGAAATGTTACAGAACAAAACTAAACGACAAAAGTCAGCATGAATGAGTTAGAACATAAAATGTGTATCAGAACACAAAATATGTATCAGAGCCATATAAGCCATATAGAATATATCAGATCCAATAGACAATGTATCAGAGCAAATAGACAATGATTTGGATCATATTCTATTATCAGAATTTCTGATCATTCTTCCTTCTTGCTTCTGATTCTGAAGCTTCCTAGCGCTCAGCTTGCTTCAAGAATTCAAGAGCTATTTCTGATCATTCTTCCTTCTTGCTTCTGATTCTGAAGCTTCCTAGCACTCAGCTTGCTTCAAGAATCCAAGAGCTATTTCTGATTATTCTTCCTTCTTGCTTCTGATTCTGAAGCTTCCTAGCACTCAGCTTGCTTCAAGAATCCAAGAGCTTGATTCATTTTGTTGCTTCTTATGTTGATCTTGAATCTTTGATTCCTGCAACAACACAACTTAAAAACATAGAACTTTGCAAGTTCTGTTAGTAAATGTGGAGCCTTTTTACTCGGTAACTGATAATATTAATCAGATCATTTATCATATATTTTCTCCCCCTTTTTGTCATAACATCAAAAAAAATGTAAAAGATTCAGATGTAAAGCAAGAGACAAAAGGAAAGAAACATAAATAACTTTCCATTGATTTCAACAAGAAGGATTACAAAAGAGGAATGCAGGAAAACAGATGCAACAAGGAAAGAAAACTACAAAGACCAAAGGACTAAGACCCTAGCCTACGCAAAATCCGCGCCAGAACATCATGAATCCCGTTAGTGCTTGTAGCTTGCCTTGCCGTGAAAGAGCGAAACTCAGCATTGGCTGCTTCTTGCGCGTCCAAACGAGAAGCCAGCATAGCTTGATTCTGATGAAGAGCTTCCAAGGTCTCCATCAGAGCTGAGGTTTCACCAGAAGAAGAGGCACCAGAATTTCTGCCAAAAGGGACAGCAATCTCAGCAGGGCGATCTTCTGGAAGGTCTTCAGCTTGTGCATCTTCCATCTCCACATCTGAGTTTGACTCAGAAGTAGCCTCATCATATTCTGGTTCAGGCAGCTCAGAAGTTCCAACTTCCAATGCTTGAAGAATAGCTGCTAGGTTTGTTGGAGGAGTAGGACTAGCAACTTCAGCAGGATAAACCACTACTGGAAAGACCATGTGAGGTGCTTTTTCAGAAGGGTTCATTCTGAACCAGTTAAACAGCCACTGAAAATCTCCAGTCAGCACAGGATACCATGGTCTCCACACCACGATGTCTCTGCAGGGATTTTCTTCTTCCAACTCATCTGCAGGTATCCTCTCTTCAAGAACTCTTCTGTTCCTGATGAGATGGTGATAACTGCTTTCACCAACTTCCAACCGAAGACCACGAACACCAGGTGCTTCAGACATGATCCTTCTCTGAATGTATGTAGCCCTAACCAGAAAATCCTGACGAAAGGTATCCCAAAGGTTGCATGTAGCATACTCATCCAGATGGTTAAGGTGAGCAGCACCCAGAATCTCCAACCAGCTATTTACATCAGAATGTAAAAGCTCCAGAAATGATTGAGTGGTAGGGGTTGGAAGGTTGACAGTGAACCTGGAGTCGGGAAAAACAGCACTGTAGGGGTTAGGTGTTCTGGTGGGAAAAGGGTGTGAGAAGGATGAAGAAATATCTGAGGGATGGGTTGAAGGAGAGGAGATATCAGATGGTGAAGAAGGTGGTTCCAAAAGGATGAATGAGGAGGAAGAGGTGGTGGAAGAATGTGAAGAGGGTGGTGATTCAGGGATACTATCAAGGGGTTGATACAGTCGTCTAGAATAGTTACCAGACATCATGGCTTCAAAGGGATTCACCTTGAGAGGGTCATAGTAGATTTTAACTCTTTTTGGTTTGATTTCTGGTTCATCAGTTGCCTTTCTCTTTTGTTTTCGATCAGTTTCTTGATTTCCAGAGCATGACGATGGATTCATGATGAAGTTGCAGATATTGAAAACTGCTAGGGTTTATGATATGAATGCAAAGAGAGAGAGAACGAAAAAAGAAACTGAATGCAAAGTGAGAGAAATATAAGAGGGAAAGGAAACGTTTGAAGAGTATAAAAAGAAAACTGAAAAAGAGTAAATGATGGATAGCATTTAATGTTACGTGACGTGAGGAGAGATAATAATGACAAAAGACGAGATTTGCACAGTTACCTAAGTAGACGTCCCCTCAACTGCACGCACGCTTGTCCAGAAATAGTGAACACGTGTTTACCATCTGGATAGCCAGTTACAGCTGTTTTGCTTTTAAAGAGATTCTGAATCAACTTAGACAATGAAACGTTAGTAATACCTGAATCACAATTTCTAATTGATTTCAATCAGAACTTCTTATAAAAAAATCCAATTTCATTTCAGAAGATACTCATACATAAGATCTTCTCATCTTCTCATTCTGGGCATAAATCCATACTGATATTCTTCAGAATGAACTTAAACCTATCTTCAGCAAGGGGTTTTGTAAAGATATCAGCCCATTGATGGTCTGTATCCACAAAGTTTAAAGATATAACACCCTTCTGAACATAGTCCCTTATAAAATGATGTTTAATCTCAATATGTTTAGCTTTTGAATGTAAAATAGGATTCTTAGATAAACATATAGCAGAAGTATTATCACAGAAAATAGGAATGTTACTCTCATATATCTGATAATCTTCCAGCTGACTTCTCATCCAGAGCATTTGTGTGCTACAACCAGCAGCAGCAACATATTCTGCTTCTGTTGTTGAGAGGGCAATAGTAGCTTGCTTCTTGCTGTACCATGAGATCAGATGACTTCCAAGAAATTGACAACTTCCAGAAGTGCTCTTTCTTTCTATTCTATCTCCAGCATAGTCAGCATCACAGAATCCTACTAAGTTGTAATCTTTAGATCTTCTGTAAACTAAACCAACATTAGTAGTACCTTTCAGATACCTTAGAATTCTCTTAACCGCTGTTAAATGAGATTCTCTTGGATCTGATTGGAATCGAGCACACAAACAAACACTAAAGAGAATGTCAGGTCTAGAAGCAGTTAGATATAGAAGAGATCCAATCATACCTCTGTACAACTTCTGATCTACCTTCTTACTTACCTCATCCTTACCCAGTACACAAGTTGGATGCATAGGAGTTTTGGCTTCTTTGCTTTCAGAAAGATTAAACTTCTTCAGAAGTTCTTTCACATACTTCGTTTGATGAACATAGGTTCCATCGGAAGTTTGGTTGATTTGAATCCCAAGGAAATACTTGAGTTCTCCCATCATGCTCATTTCAAATTCAGCCTGCATAGACTCAGCAAACTCCTTTCCAAGTGTAGCATTAGATGTTCCAAAGATAATATCATCAACATATATTTGACAAATTAAAATATCCTTTTTAAATGTTTTACAAAAGAGAGTAGTGTCCACTTTTCCTCTAGTGAAATCATTTTCCAGAAGGAAAGAACTCAAACGTTCATACCAAGCTCTGGGAGCTTGTTTCAATCCGTATAATGATTTCTTTAATTTGAAAACATGATTTGGAGACATGGAGTCTTCAAAACCAGGAGGTTGGTGAACATAAACTTCTTCATCTATATAACCATTTAAGAAGGCACTCTTGACATCCATCTGATAAAGAGTGATGTTGTGTTGAGTGGCAAAAGAAATTAATAGACGAATAGATTCTAACTTGGCCACTGGTGCAAAGGTTTCTGTATAATCAATCCCTTCTTGCTGACTATAACCCTGAGCAACCAGTCTGGCTTTGTTTCTTACCACTTCACCTTTCTCACTTAGCTTGTTTCTGAAAACCCACTTAGTACCGATGATGTTAAATCCTTTTGGTCTAGGAACCAAGTCCCATACATCATTCCTTGTAAACTGATTTAGTTCTTCTTGCATGGCAATTATCCAGTCTGAATCTTCTAGAGCTTGATCAACAGAAGTTGGCTCGATCAAAGAAACAAGACTTAATTGACATTCTGCATTGTTCTTAAGGAATGCCCTTGTTCTGATGGGATCATCTTTCTTTCCAAGGATCACATCTTCTGAATGAGCTGAGGCAAGTCTAGGTGATCTTCTGATAGTTGGTTCTTCAGAAATCCTAAGATTCTCTAAAGATGCAGCAACTTGATCTTCTGATCCATTGCTTCTGGGACTGCCAGCTTCTGCAGCTTTGCTTCTTGATTCTTCAACTTCTGATATATCAATATCAAAATCTGCAAAATTCTCAAACTGCTTTGGTTTTTCAAAACCAAGCTTATCATCAAACCTGATATTGATTGATTCTTCTACAATCAATGTACCAATATTGTATACTCTGTAGCCTTTAGAGCGTTCAGAATATCCAAGAAGGAAACATTTTTGTGCTTTGGAATCAAACTTACCAAGATGATCTTTAGTATTCAGAATAAAACATACACATCCAAAAGGATGGAAATATGAAATGTTGGGCTTTCTGTTCTTCCACAATTCATAAGGAGTCTTATTTAGAATAGGTCTGATAGAGATTCTATTCTGAATATAACACGCAGTGTTTATTGCTTCTGCCCAGAAATGCTTAGCCATATTGGTTTCATTGATCATGGTTCTGGCCATTTCTTATAGAGTCCTATTCTTTCGCTCTACAACTCCATTTTGCTATGGAGTTCTAGGGCAAGAGAAATCATGGGCAATACCATTTTCTTTGAAGAACTCCTCAAAGAATCTGTTCTCAAATTCGCCACCATGATCACTTTTGACCTTTATGATTTTACACTCTTTCTCAGATTGAATCTGAGTGCAGAATTCAAAGAACACTGAATGAGACTCATCCTTGTGTTTCAAGAACTTTACCCACGTCCAGCGGCTATAATCATCAACGATGACTAATCCATATTTCTTCCCTCTGACAGATGCTGTTTTGACTGGGCCAAACAGATCAATGTGCAAGAGTTCTAACGGCCTTGAGGTAGAAACAACATTCTTAGACTTGAATGCAGGTCTGGAGAACTTGCCCTTCTGACATGCTTCACAAAGAGCGTCTGATTTGAATTTCAGATTTGGGAGTCCTCTGACCAGATTTAGTTTGTTAATCTGAGAAATCTTTCTCAAACTAGCATGACCTAATCTTCTGTGCCAGACCCATTGCTCTTCAGAAACAGACATAAGACAAGTCACCTTCTGCTTCTCAAGATCAGAAAGATCAATCTTATAAATGTTGTTCTTCCTCTTGCCTGTAAATAGGATTGAGCCATCCTTCTGACTTACAGCCTGGCAAGACTTTTGATTGAAGATTATATCATAACCATTGTCACTTAATTGATTTATGGACAATAAGTTATGCGTTAATCCTTCTACAAGAAGTACATTAGTTATGGAAGGAGAGTTACCAAGACTTATGGTTCCAGAGCCAATGATTTTGCCCTTCTGATCTCCTCCAAACTTGACTTCTCCACCTTGTTTAAGCACTAGGTCTTGGAATGTAGACCTTCTTCCCGTCATGTGTCACGAGCACCCAGAGTCCAGGTACCATGACATTTTGCTTTCTGTCCTCTTTGCCGCCAAGGATATCTGCAACAGAAATTATCTTCTCCTTAGGTACCCACAATTTCTTGGGTCCTTTTTTGTTAGTTCTCCTCAAGTTCTGATTGAACTTGGGTTTAGCAAAATATTTAACAGGAGGAACAATATGATACTTCTTATTCTTAGTTCCATGATATTTCTTAGGTTGTGTCACATGCTTCTTGGTGTGTGTTATGTGAAAACTTTATGCATGTGATGTGTGCTTAATATCATGGGAGTGGCCAAATTTAAATTGGTTATACAGAGGCTTGTATGATATTTTCATATCATCCACAGATTCAAGCTTGTATGGGATTTCACCCTCATAACCAATGCCAACTCTCTTGTTTCCAGACACAGCATATATCATAGAAGCTAGCTGACTTCTGCCAATACTTCTAGATAAGAACTTCCTGAAACTTAAATCATATTCTTTCAGAATATGATTCAGTCTGGGAGTGGATTTTTCTGAATCAGAAGGAGATCCAACATTATTGGATAATTTTAAAACTTTTTCTTTTAATTCAGAATTTTCCAACTCAAGCTTCTTAGTTTCAAATTCAAATTGCTTTTTCAGCTTTTTGTATTTGATACTAAGATGAGCTTTTAATTCAAGAAGCTCTGTTAGACTGGAAACTAACTCTTCTCTAGATAGTTCAGAAAATACCTCTTCAGAATCTGATTCTGATGTAGATTCTGATCCATCATCTTCTGTCGCCATCAGCGCAAAGTTTGCCTGCTCTCCTTCAGAGTCTGATCCTGATTCTGATTCAGAATCATCCCATGTTGCCATAAGACCTTTCTTCTTATGAAACTTCTTCTTGGGATTCTCCTTCTGAAGTTTTGGACACTCGTTCTTGTAATGTCCAAGCTCATTGCACTCATAGCAGACAGCCTTCTTCTTGTCAGATCTTCTGTCACCAGAAGATTCTCCTCGTTCAAATTTCTTTGAACTTCTGAAGCCTCTGAACTTCCTTTGCTTGCTCTTCCAGAGTTGGTTTACCCTTCTGGAGATCATGGACAGTTCATCTTCTTCTTCAGATTCTGATTCTTCAGGATCTTCTTCTCTAGCCTGAAAAGCATTAGTGCATTTTTTAACATTAGATTTTAATGCAATAGACTTACCTTTCTTCTGAGGCTCGTTTGCATCCAGCTCTATTTCATGGCTTCTCAAGGCACTGATAAGCTCTTCCAAAGAGACTTCATTCAGATTCTTGGCAATCTTGAATGCAGTCACCATTGGACCCCATCTTCTGGGCAAGCTTTTGATGATCTTCTTTACATGATCAGCCTTAGTGTAGTCTTTGTCCAAAACTCTTAATCCAGCAGTTAGCGTTTGAAATCTTGAGAACATCTTCTCAATATTTTCATCATCCTCCATCTTGAAGGCTTCATACTTCTGGATTAAGGCAAGAGCTTTGGTCTCCTTGACTTGAGCATTTCCTTCATGAGTCATTTTCAAGGACTCATATATGTCAAGGGCCGTTTCCCTGTTAGATATCTTCTCATACTCAGCATGAGAGATAGCATTCAGCAAAACAGTCCTGCATTTGTGATGATTTTTGAAATCTTTCTTTTGATCATCAGTCATTTCGCTTCTCGTGAGCCTTACACCAGTAGCTTTAACAGGATGTTTGTAACCATCCAACAGAAGATCCCATAGATCAGCATCCAGACCAAGAAAGTAACTTTCCAGTTTATCTTTCCAGTATTCAAAGTTTTCACCATCAAATACTGGTGGTCTAGTATAACCATTGTTACCATTGTATTGCTCAGCAGAGCCAGATGTAGATGCAGTTGGATTTGATTGAGATTCACCAGCCATCTTTTACTGAAGCGTTTTTCTCTTCCTGAATCTTTTCTAAACACGGTTAAGTGCTTGCACCTTAGAACCGGCGCTCTGATGCCAATTGAAGGATAGAAAAACACTTAGAAAGGGGGGGTTTGAATAAGTGTAGTCTTAAAAACTTGAACGATAAAAATAAATTGCACAGTTATTTTTATCCTGGTTCGTTGTTAACTAAACTACTCCAGTCCACCCCCGCGGAGTGATTTACCTCACCTGAGGATTTAATCCACTAATCGTAACAGATTACAATGGTTTTCCACTTAGTCCGCGACTAAGTCTTCTAGAGTATCCTGATCTTAACCTGATCACTCCAGGAACAAATGCTTAGACACAAGCTAAGACTTTCTTAGAGTATCCTGACCACCACGTGATCACTCTAAATACAACTGCTTAGACACAAGCTAAGACTTCCTAGAGTATCCTGATCAACACTTGATCACTCTAGTTACTTACAAATTAATGTAATCAAATAAGAGTTTTACAATGCTTCTTAAAAGCTATAATCACAACAGTGATATTTCTCTTAACGTTTAAGCTTAATCTCACTAATATATTACAACAGCAATGTAGTGAGCTTTGATGAAGATGAAGTTTCTGAGCTTTGAATTTGAACAGCGTTTCAGCAAGTTAATATTCACAGAATTTGGTTCAGAGTTGTTAACCTTGCTTCTCATCAGAACTTCATATTTATAGGCGTTTTAGAAGATGACCGTTGGGTGCATTTAATGCTTTGCGTATTCCGTACAGCATTGCATTTAATGTTTCACGCTTTTGTCAACTATCTCGAGCCTTGTTCACGTTGTGTCTACTGACGTTGCCTTTAATAGCTTCCAACGTTCCTTTTGTCAGTCAGCGTAGCCTGCCACTTGTACTTTCTTCTGATCTGATGTTTGTGATTATAATATTTGAATATCATCAGAGTCAAACAGCTTGGTGCAAAGCATCTTCTTGTCTTCTGACCTTGAAGTGCTTCTGAGCGTGATACCATGAGAACTTCAGTGCTTCTGCTTCTGATCTCAAGTTCTTCTGATGCTTTCATAGACCCATGTTCTGATTCTGCCTTTACCATCTTCTGATGTCTTGCCAGACCATGTTCTGATGTTGCATGCTGAACCTTCTGAGACAAAGCTTCTGAGCGCTGATTTGTGCATACTCTTTATATATTTCCTGAAAGGGAAATTGCAATGTATTAGAGTACCACATTATCTCACACAAAATTCATATCCTTGTTATCATCAAAACTAAGAATATTGATCAGAACAAATCTTGTTCTAACAGGTACCACTGGGGCTCAAACCCTGGTCCTAAAGGTTACAGGCGGGCGCTCTTACCACTAGGGTGGCTATACATCCAAAATTAAAAATGCAAGCAATCATACATAACACAAACAAAGACTAGAAAATTCAAAATTTCCCACCAAGATCTTCATCTTGTTCGTTGTTACTGTAATGTTTTTCAAAAAATATAAAAATGCAACTTTCTCATTCTTGTACCAAATCAAACATGTGAATATAGCATTTTGCTCAGAATTTCGCAAGGATTTCAAAAATGTAGCCCTCATTAATTTATTTAAACTCTAACTCACGAATTTTGCTAAAATCCGTATGAACCCTAAACACAATTTTTAAAATTAAATTCTTGAATCAAACAATAAATCCCTAAAACCTTAGGGCTTTTGTTCCTCACATTTTTCTGAGTAAAATGGTATCAAGAAACACAACAATAAGAACTTAAATGAGTGATTTCAGTTTTGAGTTCTTACCTCTTGAAGCTTGAAATTGAAATCCTTGTTCGAGATGTTACAGAACTTGTTTGATGATTTGAATAGCTTCCCTAACCTCCAAGGATGCTAACTAAATGCTTTGTTTACTTTGAAACCCTCTGGAACCTCCAACCCGAGTTCAAGTTGCAGCCATGGTGTGTGAGCTTTAATGATGATGAAGATGATGTTACAGAAGTGTAAAAGGTATTTGGACAACTTTTATTTGATGTATAGAAGCTATATGAAGTGGAAATTTGGTTAATGAACAAGCCAAGTGAGAGTTAGAAGTTTATAGTTTTAAACTTTCTAACAATGGTGTGAAAATGGTGATATGGTGTTTGGGGTATTTTTGTGGTTAATGGAGGTGATGTACAGCTTCTATATGATGATTAGAAGTTGTTTGAAATGTTAATTTGGTATGGAAGTATTTGGTTTGTGTTTTGGCTAGTGATGAGCTTAAATGAAGCTTTAATGGAGTGGAAATGGTGATTTTTGGTTAAGGGACCTTTGAGAGGTTAAGGAGGGTATAAACACCTTCTAAATGTTGTTTAGAAGTTGTCTAAACCTTTGGTTGACACCCAGAACTTTTGGAACTCAAAATCACTAGAAAAATACAAAGATTGGAAAATGAAGAATTTCAAGTGATAGGTGACTTGGAGAATTTTGGTGTAATTGATCAAGGGAGTGATACTCTCTATTTATAGGAAAGATTTAGGGTTTGTGGAGGGAAAAAACTCAGAAGTTTGAAGCTCACATGTGATCTTGTACCATCTTGCTTGTTTGTGAAGAAATGAGAAAATTATGGTTTCAATGGATGGTACAAACTTTAAGCATGCTTGGTGTGACCTTGGTCTGAACTTTGGGAGCTTGCTTGTGGTGTTTGTAATGCTTTTGGTACAGAAAAAACATTGTAGTGGCTCAAGGAGAGTGGACTTTGTGATTAAAGTAGCTTTACTAGAATGGAAGTGTTAACTTTGTGCCATTAATGGAATGATCACTTGGATAATGTCTTAAACACTTGGATTATAGCTCAAAAGCAAGTGTAATCTTCTGATTATGGTGCTTTGAACAAGTTATATGGGCTGCAAGAAAGGAATCTTTGTATTTAAAATGGTTTTGGTTCATAACTTCTTCATCTTCATTCTTGAATTCAAGTGTTCATGGTGCCTTCTTCACAAAATCATGTCTCTTTTGAAAATTATCTTCTTAATTCCATATCTCTCAAAATAACCATTTTTTGCAAAAAGTTCCAATGTGATAAGTTGTTTGTTTTGCCAAGATCTACAACTTTCATGTTGGGAGATTTTTGAGTGTGTAAGCAAAATTTGGAGTTCCATGGATTAGGTCAAAATACACTTAAAAACCCTAATTTGACTTTTTGTTGAATTTTTGACTCGTGATAAATCCTTTGAATTTTCTTTGATCAAATGTCTTCAATACGCATATGATGATGACTTGGATCCTAAAAAGTCCATAGTTGACTATTTTTCTCAAAAGTCAACGGTTGACTTGCACAGTTGACTTTTTCCAAATGAACTGCAGTTTTGTGATTTCCAAATGAATCAAGCTCTCCTTTTCAAATGAATGATATGGATGGACTATAATGTTGATTTGGATGCCCTTGAATTATATTTTGAGTCTTGGAACTATCTCCTGATTAAAAGTCAACTCTCTAGTGAAATTAGGTCAAAACCCTAATTTGAGCTTCTGATGATCTTGAAGGTGATTGATCTTGCATTTACCCATCTTTGGACCTTGGTATTGATTAGAGATCCCCTTGAATCATATAAGAATGTTGAATTTCTTTGTGAGTCTCAAAACCCTAGTTTGCTCAATTTCTTCTAGATCAGTCTCCTCTCTTGGTACACAAGCAGCAAACAATCATTTTTTTATATTTTTGGTTAGCAAATGATAAATGCATGATGAGTATAATGAAAATGATGATCCAAATATTTAAGATATGGTGGGATCTTAGTGGTAAAAAATTGGGGTGCAACAACTAGCAACACTGAAGCTCCCCAAGGCGATACACTTGGTTTCACGAACTTCTTCTCAAGTAAATTCTCTTGTTGCTTCTTCAACTCTGCCAACTCAAATGCTGACATTCCGTATGGTGCCATGGAAACAGGTATGGTACCAGGGAAAAAATCAATAGCAAATTTAACTTCTCTTTCTGGCGGTACATCGGGAATCCCATTGGGAAAGACTTCAGGAAATTCACATACCACCTGCAATTCATTTATTGTAGCCTGATTCTCAAAAGATAACAACATCATCAACGAAAACACATGAGCTTAATCTTGCACCAGTTCCCGCAATTGTCTAGCAGATAATAAACCAATTTCCTTCTCCTCGTCGGGAGTAGAAAACCACACATATTTGTTATTGTTGCACCCCAATTTTTGACCACTGAGATCCCACCATATCTTAAATACTAGGATCATCATTGTCATCCTAATCATCATGCATTTATTATTTGCTAACCAAAAATACAAAAAAAACTATTGTTTGTTGCTTGTGTCCTAAAACAAGAGACTGATCAAGAAGAAATTGAGCAAACTAGGGTTTTGAGGCCCACAAAGGAATCCATCATTCTTCCATGACTCAAAGGGTTCTCCAATCAATATCAAGGCCCAAATATGGTTCGATGCAAGATCAATCACCTTCAAGTTCATCAGAAGCTCAAATTAGGGTTTTGACCTAATTTCTATGGAGGGTTGACTTTTAATCAGGAGATGGTTCCAAGACTCAAAATATGATTCAAGGGAATCCAAATCAACATTATAGTCCATCCATATCATTCATTTGAAAAGGAGAGCTTGATTCATTTGAAAATCACAAAACTGCAGTTCATATGGAAAAAGTCAAATGTGCAAGTCAACCTTTGACTTTTGAGGAAAATAGTCAACTATGGACTTTTAAGGATCCAAATCATCATCATATGGATATTGAAGACATTTGATCAAAGAAAATTCAAAGAATTCATCAAGAATCAAAAAGTCAACAAAAAGTCAAACTAGGGTTTTTAAGTGTATTTTGACCTAGTTCATGGATCTCAAAATTTCACCTACACAACTCAAAAATCTTCCAACATGAAATTTGTAGATCTCTTCAATTAAAAATCATTTTGTCAGAATCACATTTTGGCAAAAAGTGATTATTTATATGCGATCTTGAGCAAACAAGGTATATGTTCAGAAAACTTATAAAATTTTCTAAGTGTTTTACCTAATTTTTCCTCCACTTTATGGCCATTTTTCTCCAAGATCCAAAAAGAGTTTGAGAAAACTTTTAACTACTCATTTGAAGTATGTAACAAGGGATTTCCAAAGAGCTAAGTAGCATGAAATTTCATGGCTTGAGCAAGGAGATATGATTTTGTCAATATGCCACCATGAACACTTGAAAATGAAGAAGAAACATGAAGAAAGTGAAGAAGTTATGAACCAAACTTGTTCAAATTTGAAAGATTCCTTTCTTGCAGCCCATATAACTTGCTCAAAGCACCATAATCAGAAGATTACACTTGCTTTTGAGCTATAATCCAAGTGTTTAAACCATTACCCAATTGATCATTCCATTAATGGCACAAAGTTAACATTTCCATTCTAGTAAAGTTAGCTTTATGCACAAATTCCACTCCTTGAGCCACTACAATGTCCCTTCTGCCTCAAAAGCAAGTTAAAACCCACAAGCAAGCCTCTAAGATCAAATCAAAACCTTGCAAGCATGCTTAAAGCTTTGTACCTCACCATTGAAACCATAACTTTCTCATTTCTTCACAAACAAGCTGATGGTACACAAGTCACATGTGAACTTACAACTCTGAAATTTTTCCATCCACAAACCCTAATTCTTGCCTATAAATAGAGGACCTTGCCTCTTGGATCATTTACACCAGAATTCTCCATGTCATACCTCACTTGAAATTCTCCATTTTTCCCTCTTTTCACTTTTATAGTGAATTCTTGTTCCACAAGTTCTGGGTGTCAAACAAGAGTTTGAACAACTTCTAAATACCATTTAGAATCTGTCCATACCATCCTTAACCTACCAAAAGGTCTCTAACCAAAAATCACCATTTTTACCCCAATTTCAAAGCTTTTAAGCTCATAACATGCCATAATCCAAACCAAACACTTTCAAACCAAAACAACCTTTCAAACAGCTTCTATTTATCATTTGGAAGCTATCCATAACATCTAAACACTTGCCAAACACCTAAAACCGAAAATCACCATTCAAAATTTCACAAAAAAATCTCTTTGAACCAAAGTTTGGAATTTGAAATTGGCTCGTGCATTTTGAGGCTTTTTGAGTTTGATAGCTTCTAAACATCATATAGAAGCTATCTAAACTTCTGTTTTGCATCTGGAACATCATTTCCATAGCTAACTCACCATAACTTTTTCAGGTTTAAGGTGAAATCGATTTTTTTTTGCAGGAACTTTCAAGCAAATCTAAGCATTGCAATAGCTTCCTGGTTGTTTGTTGAAGCTATCTGAGCCCTTGGTACATTCCCAGGTCCTCTCAATCACTCTCTAGACCTCCATTTTCAGAGGTATGTGACTCAACTTTGAGCTCTCTCAAAAGGAGCTCAATTCATGTGTTTCTTGTTACCAAAATGCTCGTTTTTACATGTTAATTGATAGCCCTAAGGTTTTAAGGCTTATTTGTGTGTGTTCATGATTTAATTTGAAAACTTAAAATTAGGGTTCATACGGTTTAGAGCTAAATTCATCAATTCTAGTTTAAAAAAATTCATAAGACCAATGTAGTTGAATTCGTGTTGAATTTCTGAGCAGTTTGGCATTTTACATTTTTTAAATTGATGGAGAATCAAAGAAATTGAAAATCCAGCCATGGTTGTTGTTGAGGTGCACCGACGAAGAAGATGAAGGCCTTTGGCGCCATTCATCCATTTTTAAAAATCCAGTTTTATAATATATTGTGTTGAAGTTATTTCATAAACGACTTCATCGTAATAACACACTTGGTAACACATGCGCCCTTAGTCCTCTTGCCCTCAAAGGCTGGGGTTCGAATCCCCCTCGCCCCAGACTTTTGTTTTATTTTGGTATTTTTCCATGTTAACTAAGTTTGGTGTTTGTTGAACTGTTTGCATTATCATGTCACCACACACGCCTAGCAGAGTTGATCCATGTTTTGTGCACTAAGCTATAGGGCATGGGTTCAAACCCTTGTGAACACATTCCCTAATTTTTTACCTCTTGTTTTTTTAGTTTTTTATTAAACTTTCAAAAATCATTAAAAATAGAAAAATTAGTCTTTTTAATCCCTTCTTTTTTGTGTGTTTCATTTAATTAGTTTATTTTTATACCATGTTAAAAAATCACAAAAATATTTATTTTATCATCATTTTAAAATTAATCAAAAACAAGTCTTTTAATATATGAAAGATCTACAAAAATATGTTTCCTTTTGAGTATTTTTCTAAAGTGACTTAGTATATTTTTGTAAATACTTGTTTAGGGTTAGGATAGAATGTCATTGAATTTCTCATGTACCCTTAGACCAATTCTTTTAAATAATTTGGTATTTAACAATTAAAATCAATTAGGTCTAGGTATTTCTTTAGAAACTCTAAATCAAAACCCTAATTTTAAAACCTTAGGTTTAAAACCCTAACCAAAAAATTGCAACATGTTGATCTTTGTTTATCCATGTTTATCTTTATACACAATTGTTGATTTTAATCCATATCTTGTACTTAATTATTAATCTTTGTTTTTGTATATAATTGTTGATTTTCAAATCCATGCTTTGTACTTAAATGTTAAACCTTGTCTTATACATATACTTGTTGATTTTATATCCATGTGATTTGTACTTGTTATCATTTTATCTAACCTAATATTTAATCATCACATTAATCATTCATCATTCATACATGATTTGAATCCAAGGGTTTAGAAACATCCATCTCTTGCTTGTTAACACTCACTTGTTTGTTCTTGTACATACATGAGGTATTTATTGTTAATTGTTTAAGCTTGATGTTTTATCCAAAGGATGAGAATGATATTGACTAAATTGTCAAGGTACTTAAATTCTTTTCTAAATCTCTTTTACTTCTGTGTTAAGTATTTTTAAAGCTTTTCACTTGTTTATGGTTTAGTATTGTTAAAGCTTAGCCAAAACCCTTTTGTTTTGAAACCTTGGTATTAAGAATAGAATTATTCCCGGTGAAACTATTCTTGATCCATTGATCTTGTTTTTAAACCTTGGTGTTAAGAGATGAATTATTACTAGTAAAACTTCTCTTAACCCATTGACCTTGTATTTTAAAGCTTGGTCCTTCTTTGATTTGTTTTAAAATTTGTTAAGTATTTTAAAGCTTAATCCTTTTAAAACTTATTAGGTATTTTAAAGCCTAATTCCTTTTCCAAAATTGTTAAGTATTTTAAAGCTTAACCTTTTAAACTTACTAGGTATTTTAAAGCATAATCTTCTTTTAAACTTGTTAAGTATTTTAAAGCTTAACCATCTTTTATAAACTTGTGAGTATTTTAAAGCTCACACCCAAAAAGATTTTGGCCACTTTGGCCCCCTTTTATTTTTTCTTTTTTAAAAGAGGAACTACATAAGCTCTGACTTCCCTATTGCACCTAAGGGGTATGTAGGCCTAAGATGCGATATCTTATCGAGTTCACTTTCAAAACATTCTCTTCCCATCCCCACTCTCTATTACAAACAAGTCTTTCACATAGGTTTTTCACAAAAGGGGTATTTATAAACAAAAGACAAAAACACAAAAACAAAGAGGTTCCCATGGAGTACCATGGATATGAGGTGTGCTTAAAACCTTCCCCTTATATAACAAACCCTCCGTAGCCAGAACTCTGATAAGTTGTTTAGTTTTGATTTTAAAAACTTTTGTGGGTTTTATTCCCTCTTTCACCCATTCCTTTTTGGAAACAATAAAGCGCGGTGGCGACTCTGTTTAAAATGAGCTAAGTCTTCCCATGACTCTAGTCTCACCAATTTCACCGCTACAGTTATAACAATTAATATGAAAATATATTTTAACCAATTCATACACAAGATCACATCCAATCCACTCAACGAAAAACAAACCAAATTAACAGTAAAGTCTCAGTCAAAGATCGACAAAGGACACTTCAAACACAGTAGAGAAGTAGTCACTGATCCCTTAGCTTGAATATCGACGACCATCTCTCCATTCACCAAAGACAACACAAGACCCAACTTTTTCACACAATTAGCAACAATAAAACAATGAGTAGCACCAGTATCAATAATAGTAATTAAAGGAGTATTATTAATGAAACATGTACCTCTGATTAGTCTGTCCTAGCTAGCCTTCTGAGTTCCTGCTAAAGCAAACACTTTCCCACCAGATTGTGATTTATTCGGCTTCTGGCACTGAGTACTAATATGTCCCTCTTCGCCACAATTGAAGCAAATTACCTCTTTGTGCTTACAATCAGCTTCTTCTTTCCCGACTTTACCACAAGGAAAACACCAATTTACATCTCAAGTACATGCATTACTTTTATGACCTGGCTTCCCACATTTGAAACATACGATACTATCAGGAGCGTCTCCCCCACTAGTCCTCTTACCCTCAGCAACTTTCTGTTTACCCTTACCAGTTGGAGCATCATAATGATCATTATTATCCTCCTCGTAAATTCGGCAACTATGCACCAAATTCAGAAAATTACGAATCTTCTGGTATCCAATTGCCTTCTTGATCTTTGGGCGTAACCCGTTCTCAAACTTGATACACTTGGAGAATTCAGCAGTCGCCTCGTTGTAATGAGGATAGAACTTTGCCAGTTCTACGAACTTACAAGCATACTCTGTAACCGACAAAATTCCGTGTTTCAGCTCAAGAAACTCAATCTCCTTCTTCCCGCAGACATCCTCAAGATAATACCTCCTTAGGAACTCCTTACGGAATACAGCCCAAGTGATAACTTCACCTGTAGCCTCCAATCTCTGACGAGTCTCTAGCCACCTGTAACACCCCAATTCTACCCGATAAATTATTCGATAATTATAACGAAAAATCATAGTTATTCAAAAACTTTATCAACAAATGAGATGTCACATTTCTTCATTTAGATCATTTATGGCGTTCATGCCTTCATCACAGATACATAGCACATATAATTAAAACGAACAATTATAACATTTAATTTAATCCTTGAAATCACTTCATTAAACAATTATTTTATCTCGCAACGGAATTCACAAAACTTCATAAATTTTCAATTTAATCACAACATCTTCGCAATATAGCTTTAAGCTACAGTTCCACTGTAAGACATCATCAAAAATTCGGCAAGCAACAAATAATTAAAGCACGCGTTTATCCCCCTGAGTGCTACGTATCAGAGCGACCATCGACTCGACTCACAGCGTCTAAATCTTCATCCAAGCTATCACCTGCACGTTACTAGTATAAAGGGAACGGAGAAACAATTAAAGGGATGAGATATCTAATAATATAAACAGGGTGATGATAAACAATGTATATACGGTTGAAGTCATAATAATCATCACTTTGCGGTATAATCATTACCGTCTAGTTTACTTCAATGTTTAAATCAAAACAACACACGTCACCATATCTCACATAAATTCATATTCAGATTTCACAACAATTCACACATCACAACACATAAACCCATAATCACACAAATGAAATACGACTCTGACAAATGCACATGCATGTGGTACCTAGGGCTTCAGCCCCCATTGCCAATTTCCAATAAATAGAGGCATTAAAACAGACATAAGTCTTCTTCACTATTTTCCAATCCAGGCCGTCACAAAAATGCAATCATGAGACTCAATGAATGCATAATCACGAAACAAATCACAACAACATTGTCATGAGGCTTACGCCTATATCACAAATGTTACCAATAATCAGAGGTAACTCAACGTCACTTTATTTCCTGCATTTCGTAGTAATCACAAAATGATAGCATCGCATCGTCATTGGCCATAGGCCTACAACTTAATATGATCACCACGTCACAACAGCACGTCAACAACAATGCATACACAACAAGTCAACAACTATAACCAACAATCATCACAAATCGTCATGAATAATACAACGGCAAATCACAAAATTCATAATGTTCATCGCATCACAACATTGCCAAAATATCACCAAAAAAACGGATACCAAATCATTTTCGGGCACGCCAAATTTATTCTACTCGGTTAACTTAGTCCCAGTCTACCATTTATTTATTCTCTATTCACTAATTAGTTATTTATTTTTTGTCACTGATATGTCGCTAATTTATTACTCTGCTGCTTCACAAAATTATCATGCTAAATACTAACTTGCTGTTATCAAGTTACTCTATTAAACATCACCAGAATTATGTTCTACTGTTACCAATTATCATTTTCTATTTCTACAGATTCACTTAATTGATCTTAAGCTCTTAAATTAATCTAAATACTTATTAATGTTAATTATAAGGCTCAGTACCTATTACTAATTAATTAAGTAAACAATAGTGTATATAAACACTAGGGACACCCGTCCCTAAGTAATTTTCCTTCTTATCCTCAGAGCCAATTTTCCACTACGGTATCAGTTTTCAATCTCAGAAAATTATTATCACAACATCACTAACAACATAGGTTATTTTCGAATCACAAAACATCATCGATTATAATTTCTATTCAATTAAACAATCACAGTTTTCCCAGGACAGATTCATTCACCCGATTATCAACCAACACAATTAATCAATATATCCACCAAATCACAAACCAACAACATTAATCAATATTCCACACATAATAACAGTGCATATATAATTTTCCAGAAAATCACAAAATAACGAACACCAAATAATACCAAACACATCAATAAAATTATAAACCAACCCCACATACGATCCATCATATCCCCGTTTATAGAGCAAGAACCCCACCCTTACTTTGGATTGAGATTGCTCTATAATTCTACCGATCGAAGCCTTCTAGCCTTAGCTTCCAACCCTTTCCTATCAGAATCAAAAGCTGAAAAATTTCCCAAATATGAAGCTACAGTGTGATTATGATTTCTCATAACTCAGACCTTATTTTGAAGATCCCAACGGTCAAAAGTTAGATATAAGTGATGCGAACCTACCCTCAAAATTTGGCCGCGATCCAACAGTTAACGAATTGGGGATCTTTGATTTAGTGAGACTGCTGCAAGAAAAACGAGAATGGGTTTCTCTCCTATTTTCTCTCTTCTCTGCAACTTCCCATGACCAATTCCCCAAGAATTTTTCCCTTCTAATTAACCTAATTCTTATCTTAACCTAATTTCATTAAATCTATTGGGCCTAACATTCACACCCCACCATTTACTACCACCATCACTTGATTAAGTCCATATAATAAATCTAGTATTTCTTCAATACTATATCTACAACTTAATCAATTAATTAATCGACTAATTAACCATAACAACCCATGTCAACAATTTTCAACACTCCATAAATTCAAAAAGTAAATTCAAAATAATTTGAAAATATTTAATTAAATACCGGGTGTTACACCACCAGTCACCAGCTTCAATCGCCAGATGTTGGGTACCATATCGCACCTTCTGCACTACATAGCAGTCCATCACTCAAAAAATTCGTTCTATCTCCTGGAGCAAAGATAGCGCCCCATCAGAATCATACTTGCCCTTGATGGTAGGAGGATTCTCCCAGAAAGTCTCCAAACTACGAGATTCATCATTCGCACCAGTGTTAGGCTGATTTTGCATAGCCTGAGTCATCGCTTCCATGGAAGCAGCAATCGCATCATCGTTCTTTCCAACCATCTTCTACTTCACACCATACAACAAACAACGGTTAGAAACTAAATTGACAATACTTGATTGTCAAACAAACTACTGACTCGACACTTTGGCCGGACGGACTGACCTGCTCTGATACCACTAATGTAACGCCCTAATTTAACCCGTTGAATAATAATAAAATCAGAGTACAAAATTTCATTTAATATAATCCATCACAAAACTAGGATGCCACATGTCTTCATAACATAAACATTGCTCGTAATTATTAACGGATACATAACACGTTCAATGTCAAATGAACCGATTAAAACAACACAATCACGCAACCACGAGGCATAAGCCTTCTACAAACACTAACATAGGCCATCACCTCTTCGTCATCATACATCCACATCATACAATTATTAACAACAATCAGCAACAAGGTTCAAGATATCTTTCTCAAACAATCATCCATTCCAATGCATAACCATAGAAAATTCAAGTATTGGGTTTTTATCAAAACTCGGCTCAAAGACCATTCAAACGACTCCAATAAATTCTGGAAAATTCACTAAAATTCATCATAAATCACTATTGTCCAAGACCAAATTCAGTTTTTTAAAATATAAAACTTTTTATTCATGTGCTCGCTAAACGAAGCCCCTAAGCTCGCTAAGCGAGAGTGCGATTTGCAGAAAAAATCTGCTATGACCAGCTACTGTCCAAGCCACTTTTTCCACCAAAATTCATCTTAAACAGTCCGGTTTTACGAAAGAATCATATATTCATGTTCCTCTATTCATATAGTATCTATTTGGATCATAAAAATACAATTTTACGATGTCACTTTCGACACCAGTTTTACGGTCAAAACACGAAATTTCACGAAAACCAACAAGACCAAATTTCATATAAGATAAGTCATACAATACATATGCAACACATAGCGACAAGAATCATCATCAAACATGCATCAATTTATCAATTTCATGAAATCCCTATTCAAAACCTAAGAATATCAACATAGAACCAACACCACATTATCTACAAATCATCATACCCAACCTTATAGAGTTGTAACTCCACCCTTACCTTAGATTGGTGATTCTCTACTCCTTCAATGGATTCTTGCTCTAACCTCCTTGTGCCTCTTCTACTCTTTCACGATAACCTCTGTATTTCACGTTCTCTAACTTTCTTACAATTCTCTTTCTCTCTCTTATTTTTAGTTAACCCTTTACTAAATTTTAATCACTAATGGGCTTAACAACAACACCCCCACTATTACTCATGCTAACACAACATAGCCCCAATTACTTATTTAATCATTTACTCTATTATTGTTATTATTAATCAACTTCTAATAAAATAACATAAACACTAATGTCTAGTCACACTCACATGTTCCTACACTTTTAGACATACACCCCTCCAACAACATCAATTCACAAATAACTCACAATTTCAACAAGTAATTCACAAACAGTTAATTTAATAATCGAATAAAATAAACAGGCGTTACAACTCCCCCTCACTTAAAAGATTTCCGTCCTCAAAAATTTACTTGATGCAAACATCTCCGAATAGACTCTTGCATCTTACTTTCAAATTCCCACGTCACATTCTCTCTAGAAGCTCGTACCCAAACAACCTTTACTAGAGCAATTTCCTTGCCCCTCAGCTTCTTTACCTCATGATCCTCAATCCGTATAGATACCGTCTCAAGTGTAAGATTATCTCTCACTTGCACATTGTTCATCGAAATCATATGAGAGGGATCTGAAATATACTTTTGGAGTTGCGAAACATGAAACACATCATGCAAATTCGAAAGATTAGGTGGTAAGGCCACTCATCTATACGCAACAACTCCCATTTTTTCAAAAATCTCAAAAAATTGCAGTTATAAAGGCATGTTTGGTGGTCTAAGTTCGTTTTTCCGCCCTTAATGTCAAGTAGATTCCTTGTACACAAAGCCATGAGTTTTTTTGGCTATCTTTTTAGCCTTAACAATACAAGTTCTTATATTTATTGAAGAGTAATTCAATATTCAGAAGATGGAATGATCTTCTGATGGTTACTCAGAAGATAGTATTGACCAGAAGATGTTATCTGGGTCCCATTAGCTTAGCTGTTTAGTAGTAAGGGTACTTTAGTATTTTTGTAGTACTGTACTGTTTGTACCTTAGACTTGTTCACTAAGTTTACTGTTTTAGGGCTTATGTGGCAAGATTTACTTTTCTTATAAATAGCCTTGTAATAGCTATCATTAATAGTAGAATACAACATTTATTCTCTCATCTCTTTTGCGCCGTTATTCTATTATTCTCTTTGTCACCATCTTTATTCATTGTGCACCAACAATTGGTATCTAGAGCTCCGGTTCCAAACACAGGGAAACACGAGTGAACGTGAGTTTGTGTGACTGTGTGATTGATTTTGTTTCTGGGAAACAAAGTTGTGTTGAATCACATTTTTTCTTGATTGTTTGTGGGTTGGGAAACACTGTGTGAGTGTGAGTGAAATTTGTTTTTGTCTGCACAAGTTTAAAGATGAGTGGAAGCAACTTGAATACCAAACTTCCAGTTCTTGATGGTAAAAACTAGAATAGATGGATGATTCAAATGCGTGTATTATTTGGTGCTCAAGATGTTCTAGATCTTGTCACTGGAGGATATATTCCGGTTGCAGCGGATGCAACGGAAGAACAAAGAGAAGCGCAGAGAGAGACGAAGAAGAGAGACCAAAAGGCGTTGTTCTTCATCCATCAGTGTGTGGATGTGAATGTGTTTGAGAAGATTGCTGATTCTATGATGTCAAAGGAGGCGTGGGATATACTAGTCAGGTGTTACGGTGGTGACGTATCAGTGAAGAAGGTGAAGCTTCAATCCCTGAGAAAGCAATATGAGAATCTCAACATGAAGAACAATGAGAAAGTCTCTGAATATATCTCTAGAGTGATTGTGATCACTAATGAGATGAAGGCTTGTGGAGAAACTCTTTCTGAACAAGTAATCATAGAGAAGATATTGAGGTCACTTACTCCTCAATTTGATTATATTATTGTATCCATTGAACATTCTAAAGATCTGGAAACCATGAGAATAGAAGAGTTGCAAAGCAGTTTAGAAGCACAAGAGTTGCGTCTGACTGAGAGAACTTCTGAGAGAGAAGTTGAGCAAGCTCTGAAGGCTTCTTTTGTCAAGAAGGACCAGAAGCATAGACGTGGTGATAGATTCCAGAAGGAAGCCTCAACTTCTGATGAGAAGAGATATCAGAAGGGAAAGGATAAGAAGAAAGTTCAATGTTACTGTTGCAAACAGTTTGGCCATTTTGCTAGAGACTGTTTGGCAAACAAAGGAAGGAGATTAGAAGAAGCAAATATAGCCAGAGGAGGATCAGATGATGAACCTGTGCTATTGATGGCTTCAGAGTCGGACAAAAGATGTTTGTCAAAATGGTGGTATATGGACACTGGGTGTTCAAATCACTTGATTGGAAACAAACAATGGCTGATAGACTTTGACTCTGAAAGGAGGACAAAGATCAGATGTGCTGATGATAAGTACTTATATGCAGAAGGTATGGGAAATGTCAAAGCCAAAGTGAAGAATGGAAAGACTGTTCTGATCAAGGATGTTTGGTATGTTCCTGGAATCAGAAGAAATCTGATGAGTGTGGGTCAGGTCATTGAGAAAGGTTTCTCAGTTGTTATAAAGAACAACCTCTTGAAGTTGTATGATTCCAATCAGAAGTTGATTATGCAATCTGAACAGGGAATCAACAGAACATTCAAGGTGAATGTAGAAACAGCTGAAACAGAGTGTCTGAGTGCTGAAGGCTCAGAAGGTGATAGTAAGCTGTGGCACAAGAGGTTGGGGAACTTGAACTATAGAAGTCTGGGGCATATAAGTTCTAAGAAGCTCGTACGTGGCATTCCTAAGATTGTAAAGCCTGAGAAGTCATGTGAGGTATGCATGAAAGGCAAACAACCCAGATTGCCATTTGTATCAGAAGTTGCTCCAAGAGAAAAGCATGCTCTGGGAGTAGTGCACTCTGATGTGTGTGGACCATTTCCAGAACCTTCACTTGGAGGAAATAGGTATTTTGTGTCTTTTGTGGATGAGTTCACAAGAATGACGTGGGTAACTCTCATTAAGTTTAAGAATGAGGTGTTTACAGAATTCCAGAAGTTCAAGGTGAAGGCTGAGAAGCAGAGTGGTCAGAAGATAAAGATTCTCAGAACGGATGGTGGAGGCGAGTATAACTCTACAGAATTCCAGAAGTTCTGTGATGATAATGGAATTGAGCATGAAGTTACTGCTCCTTATACTCCTCAAAAAAATGGTCTTGCTGAACGTAGAAACCGTGCTTTGCTTGATATGACGAGAAGTATGCTTAAAGAGAAGAAGCTTCCTCATAATCTATGGGGAGAAGCTGTTGCTACTGCAGCATATGTGCTCAACAGGTGTCCAACGAAGAGGCTGAAGGAAATTGTTCCTTTAGAGAAGTGGACTAAAGAGAGACAGAGTGTTAGTCATCTGAAGGTTTTTGGTTCTGTGTGTTACAAACACGTTCCAGAAGCTAGAAGGAAGAAGCTGGATGATAGAAGCAAAGTGATGTTATTGGTGGGGTACCACAATACAGGTGCATACAAGCTCTATTGTCCAGAGACTAACAAAGTTGAAGTCAGCAGAGACGTCATTGTGAAGGAATCAGAAGTTTGGGATTGGAGAAAGTCTCAATCAACTTCTGATGTAGAGATAACTTTTGAAGAAAAGTTAGAGTCAGAAGATGAAGAATCTTCTGAAGACGAGTCAGAAGATGAAGCATCTTCTAAAGATGAGTCAGATGGAGAATCTGATTCTGATCCAGATTCTGATGATGATCCAGAGTCTGGTGGTAGTCATGATTCAGGAAGGGAAAACTCTGAAGACATAGGGTCTGGAGGACAAGCTTCTGGAGATGATCATGGAGGTGGTGACTCTGGAGTAGCTGACTCTGAAGTAGCTCAGCGACCACAAAGAGTCAGAACTATACCAAGAAGGTTTGCAGATTTTGACATGTTGCAAGACACATAAGTTGACTCAGAAGGAGAGGTCATTCAGTGCGCCATGTTAGTAGATTCTGAACCAGTGAGTATAGAAGAAGCGCTCAAGAAGAAGGTTTGGCTGAATGCCATGAAAGAAGAACTTGAGGCTATAGAAAGAAACAAAACTTGGAAGCTGACAGAACTTCCAAAGAAGAAGAAAGCCATCAGCGTCAGATGGGTTTTCAAAGTAAAGCTGAAGCCAGATAGATCAGTTGGTAAACACAAAGCAAGGCTAGTGGCTAGAGGTTTTCTTCAGAAACCTGGACTAGATTACTTTGAGGTGTTTGCTCCTGTAGCTAGACATGAAACAATCAGACTGGTGATTGCGTTAGCTGCGAACAGAGGTTGGTCCTTGATGCATCTGGATGTAAAGTCTGCATTTCTGAACGGTCCATTACAAGAGGAGGTATACGTGTCACAACCCCCTGGCTTTGTGAAAAAGAATAAGGAAGGGATGGTGTACAAATTACACAAAGCTCTGTATGGATTGAAGCAAGCGCCCAGAGCTTGGAATTTGAAAATTGATTCATTTTTCAAGAAGCAAGGGTTTCAGAAGTGTGAGATGGAATATGGAGTTTATGTGCAACATTCTGGAAGCAATATGATTCTGTTGTGTCTTTATGTTGATGACATATTGCTTACGGGGAGTTGTCCAGAAGATCTGATGAAGTTCAAGAAGGTGCTGATGAATGAGTTTGAGATTACAGACCTTGGGAAAATGTCATATTTTCTAGGGATGGAGATTCTGTACTCAGAAGATGGTATCATTCTGCATCAGTTGAAGTATGAGTTAGAACTTCTGAAGAAATTCAAGTTGGAGAATTGCAAAGCTGTTGTTACACCGTCAGAAGTGAATCAGAAGTTGGACTCTGATTCTGAAGGTGAAGATGTTGATGCTACGGTATTCAAACAGCTGGTTGGTTCTCTAAGGTATTTGTGTAATACCAGGCCTGATATATGCTATGCAGTTGGATTGGTTAGTAGGTTCATGAGTAAACCTAAGTGGTCCCATTACCAAACTGCTGTCAGAGTCTTGAGATATGTCAAGGGAACTCTGAAGTTTGGCATATTGTTTCCTTCTGGGAGAAAGGAAGAATCAGAGTTATTGAGTTATTCTGATTCTGATTGGTGTGGAGACAGAGTTGATAGAAGGAGTACTTCTGGATATTTGTTCATGTTTCTGGGAGGCCCTATCTCTTGGAGTTCCAAGAAGCAACCTGTTGTTGCTCTATCAACCTGTGAAGCTGAGTACATCGCAGGCGCTGTAGCTGCATGTCAAGCTGTGTGGCTTCTGAATCTATTAGAAGACCTGAAGATTAGGGTGAAGAAGCCTCTGAAGCTGATGATTGATAACATGTCTGCAATCAATCTTGCCAAGAATCCGGTGTTACACGGAAGAAGCAAGCATATTGAGACTAAGTATCATTTCTTGAGAAGCCAAGTCCAGAATGGAACATTAGAAGTTGTGCACTGTAGCACTCAGAAGCAAGTGGCAGATGTTCTGACGAAGGCGATCAAGACGGATCAATTTCTGCTCTTGAGGGATGGAATTGGCGTTGTCAGTTTTGATTGAAGAATATGAATTAAGGGATGGTATTGAAGAGTAATTCAATATTCAGAAGATGGACTGATCTTCTGATGGTTACTCAGAAGATAGTATTGACCAGAAGATGTTATCTGGGTCCCATTAGCTTAGCTGTTTAGTAGTAAGGGTACTTTAGTATTTTTGTAGTACTGTACTGTTTGTACCTTAGACTTGTTCACTAAGTTTACTGTTTTAGGGCTTATGTGGCATGATTTACTTTTCTTATAAATAGCCTTGTAATAGCTATCATTAATAGTAGAATACAACATTTATTCTCTCATCTCTTTTGCGCCATTATTCTATTATTCTCTTTGTCACCATCTTTATTCATTGTACACCAACAATATTATTTTTTTTATAAGCAAAAGAGATTTTATTAAAATAGAGAGTATAAAAGATATTCTACCCAATTACGAAGAATGCAATGACAATCAAAGAAACGAAAAACCAGATCAACCGGTTTAACACAAACTCGATTATCAACTTTCCAATTTGCTCAACTAGAGTCACAATTTCCCTTGACCATTACCAACCACCACTATGTTCTTCACAACCAACATCCCTCTTAAAAATAGAATGTCATTCCGAGTAAGCAAGAATAACCCAACACGCAACAATCCAAATGCTACAAAAGGAAGTCATCCTTTAAATTCTTACTAGCCAGACTACAGAAATTTAGGAAATGGGCTGCTGCAAAAGATTGAATAGCTACATTCTTTAAGCCTAACCACATTCCGATAGCATTCCAAACGTCACATCTAACGAACAAATGCTCCACACCGTCACAATGTCCGTGGTGGATTTGGATGTAAGTTATGAGATTTGGACTATTACTTCTTTTAAATTTATTTTTCCTAGACCATTATTGTTCTTGACTTTCTCGTATGCTTAATTTATCTTCTTATGTTTTCAATGTCTATTCAACTAAGAGTACTACTCTAATGTAACCCACATTATTGCTTATACTAAAGAGCTATGCTATTGTTACACCAATTTGATACACCGTAGACCATATACACCGTATAGGTACAATTATTATAGCATTGGACAAATCTAAAGTACATAAAAAAATTATTAAAAAAATTGATAAGTATATATATGGTGTATAAAATATGGTGTAGGTGTACAATTGGGTGTACAAGTAGCATTTCTCTATACTAAAAGTCAGAGTTGTCTCTAACTTTTACACTTGTTTTGAGACATATCGTTATCCAATGTAGAACTGTGATATATATATATATTAACGTAGACCTATTTGATTTTATGAAAATCTATTTTATCAACATGCACTTTAGGGTGCAATTAACTATTTTTTTTAGTTAAAGTCGGCTAAAACACAACTCATAAAAATTAGTGAGTGTATTATACTAAACTCTATAGGGGTTTGCTAAAATACACTCACTTATTCTTATGAAAGTATGTTTTAGCAATATGCACCGGATTTGAATCATCTACCTAAACCCCTGAGATATGACATCGCATCGTCATTCTACATTCTTTTTTAATTAATAATTGTTAAAATTGACCTTCATAAAATTAAATAAATCTAGGATATCAATTCCATATATATATATATATATATATATATATATATATATATATATATATATATATATATATATATATATATATATATATATATATATCAACATGTATTGATAATTTATTATAAAAGTATGTTTTAGCAATATGCACCGGATCTGAATCATCTACCTAAATCCCTGAGATATGACATCGCATCGTCATTCTACATTTTTTTTAATTAATAATTGTTAAAATTGACCTTCATAGAATTAAATAAATCTAGGATATCAATATATATATATATATATATATATATATATATATATATATATATATATATATATATATATATATATATATATATATATATATATATATATATATATATATATATATATATATATATATATATATATATATTTATCAACATGTATTCATAATTTATTGTATAACTTCAAAGAAAAAACGTATCTACATCGTATATATTGAGTAGATATATACTCCCAACATCCAAAATTGTGTCAAGATACTCTCTTTGAAAATTGTGAAATCAACTTGAAATAAGAGACAGATTAACAAACTACCATAACTGAAGTTGAGATTTGAGAACACAAGTTTTGGCTCTACAAATTACACGAACAAACTACAAACGAGAAGGTTGAGAATTAACTGGAAAATATGAAACAACAATAGGAGCTGAAGATTTCTGAATATCCCCTTTAGGTTTTCTTGACAAAGAACCTGCTTCCACCACTACATGATGATCACTCTTGTTGTCTTCCTCTTCCTTGGACTTGAAGCAGCAGAATATATCTGAGAGTATACTCATGATGTTTCTATGTGATGATATGATATGAACATGTTTTTGTTGAATTTTGGATATATTTAATAAAAAAAATGAAGGAGCAGGTGAATATTTTAATGTATTTTTGTATTTGAAAATTATATCCTTGCTCAACAAGTATTTATTTTTGTTTGGCTTCCAAAGCAAGGAAGAGACTTAAAGTACTTGCTATGACTTTTTGACTATCTCATTGGTAATTATAATATATATTTAAGTCTTTTTTTAACTTAATGAATATATTGCAAGACTAAGACTTTTTGACTAATTTTGTGTGGATTTGCATAGGCTTAAAAGTAAAAAGGAGAAACAACTTATCCTTTTGAGTGATACTACTAATATTTCAATTCAATTAAAAAAAAAAAAGTTATTTTAACTCATTTTAGTAGGAGTATACAAAAATAATAGTCAAATAAAAAATATTAATGAATTGAATTTAATGTCTAACACTTCAAATTTTGATCCAAGATATTAGTGAAATTTATATTTATTTGTAAAAATGCGACGGTACATCCTAGAATTGTCGGGTAACCATAAAAGGCTTGGGTGCCAGTGAGTAACATGGTTAGGTTATTTTCCCATAAAAAAAAATAGTTAGGTTATTTCGGAATACTTTGCTGTTAAGCACTTTCATTTTTTCAGATCACACGCTTTAGAGATTGTGTACATCTAAAATTAAAGGATGATCCAAATGCTGGTTGGCTGCTGGTTCATAACCAAGTCGAACATGGTCTCATTCCATTTCGGCCTGGTACCGGACCGACTGCCTTAAAGTCAAGATAGTCAAGGCAAACCTTTATGGACATTTATCACTTGACGTCACCATATTCAAACATGTCTCATAAATGCAATATTGAATAATTGGCTATTATGTCTCTTCATGAGGATTAACTGCATATTTAGCTCTGGTCCCATATCATGTTAAGAAAATCAGAATAATAGAGGCATATTTCAAACCAAAAAGGCATCTTTAATTCATACAAATTAGTCACCTATTATGACTCTTTCTACCTAACATCAGAAGAGTTATACAACTAGTGCTATTTGCATGAACACTTGGCCCACTATGGGGCTCTGGTAATGCTTTCACGGGCTACACAAAATTGAGAATCAACGAGCTCTTCATCTTTATATTTTTTTTAATAAGCAATGATATAAGATATCACACTAGGGGTGCAATCCTTACAACAAGAACTCTAAATAGAGTTAAAACAGTTTAAAGGTAACTTGTACCAATCATAAAAAATAGTCATAGAAGTAGAGTCACTATTACACAACCATCTCCAAGAAAAGAACAAAATGTTAGAGATCACCACTTCAAAGCTAAAAGAAGCATTATAAAAAATAATGGAATTTCTCATTATCCAAATGCACCAAATTAGAGCTAACCAAATTGAGTTTAATTTAACTCTAGTGTTGGATTTCCTCACTTTTTCTTGGATGCACTACACCAAAAAATACATATAATAGCGCTTTTTTGAGGTTTTAATAGCGCTTTTAAGTGCTATTAAATCCCCTGCTATTATAAGTCTGGTAGCTATGATAGCGCTTTTAAGCGCTATTATAAGTGAGCAATTTAATAGCATTTTTCAAAAAAGCGCTATCATTGCCTATTTTTTACATCTTAACTATAATAGCACTTTCCAGAAAAGCGCTATTAAATTCCCTTGCAGTTTTCTAATAATCTGAATATCGTTGCAAAAATAATAATCTATTATTCTAAAATACAAATATAATAGCCCAAATAACAAAAAAATACATAGTAAAATCAATTTGTGTCAATTAAAATTTTAATTACATTTATTTCTATTATTTACAAGAATCAATCATGGTCGAGAACCATAAGTTATTCTTTACAAGCTACTAGAAAATTTAAAGAAAAAAACACAGCATAACACCTGCAAACATTTTCTTTAATTGTAGGAATCCTACGACGCCAATGTGTACATGCACCATGCTCTCTACACACACAGTACCAAGAGCCACCAAAATTGAAATACACACGAAAAACCTTGTTAGAACCGAATCAGTTTACATGCTTATTGTATTGAGACACCCAGTGTTAAGAGCCACCAAAACTGAAATACACACGAAAAACCTTGGTGGAACCAAATCAGTCACTTGGCTGTTTAGGAATTACCTGAAGAGAGAGATCATTTGAAATCATCAACATTTAAAAAGTACATAATTAAATAGATATTTTTCATGATAAGCTAATATCAAGATATGATTTCTTTAAAAGATGGAAAGTAAATTTATATATGTACTATTATATCAAAGATATTGAGATGGAAAACTTATAGTCACATTGTTGAACAATAATTTGTCCATAATATGTACCTCAACTTGAAACAAGAAAGCCAAAAATAAGAATTATAGAATGAGCCTCCAAACCAGCACACCAAGACATACCAAATTCTGCCTCACTGTGTCAAATTATAGAATAATATTAGAGAGTCACTTGATTACTAAATTCATATACAAATAATATCATGTAATAAAACTATATTAAAGCTTCATGAGAGAGTCACTTGATCACTAAGTTTTATGAGAGAGTCACTTGACGTGCTAAATATTCAAGCAAATATTCTGACACTATGCTAAAATTTCATGAAACTTTTTATAATTTGCATGGACATGGCACATGCTAAATATTTTGACACTATGCTAAAGCTTCATGACTCATGAGAGACACTTGATCTCTAAATTCATATACACATGGTATTATGTAATAAAACTAAAACTTTCCAAATTAATTAAATGGGTTGCCATCATATATTGTAAATTTTACTTAACTTTCCAAATTAATTAAATGGGCTGCGATCATGATAGAACAAGCCAGTACAAAATCAAAGTCTGTTCAAAAGAAGTTTGTTCATTGAGAATTAATAATAAATGGCCACTTTTTAGTTGTAATATCAATAATATTAATAGCTTATATCCACAAGTAAAATATACAAGACAAAACCATATCAAATACTTGTAGAGAAGAAAAAAAAAATATGAAATGGCAGCAACATACCTGATCTAAGTAATATTTAGCAACATCAAGAAGTTATGCAATTCTTTCTCTAACGATGGTTGTATTAAAAGTTTGGCTTACCATCACTCCATGTTTCTATAAAACATAAAACTTGAAATGAAACAATCCTTAGTCTCCCACGCCAACTTCACACTGACAGATGAACAAAGTAAGCATGAACAGATTAAGTATTTGGGCTAAAACGGATAAGCAAGTTAAAGATAATTTTTACTAACAAAAAACCAAATATATCAATTTTAGTGAAGAGAGTTATAATAATGGATGAACACGGTGAGAGTAGTACCCCGCTAGCTGCATTGGTGTTATCCAAAGAAAACCACGTAATCACCTTTATCTGACTTCTCTCTAATGTTAAAGAATGTAGAATGTTCTCAAACTCATCCGTCTGTGCATCAATTAGTGTTCTTTCAGGTTCTACATGCTGTAATACTCATCAAAACAAGGAAAATTAAAAAAAAATTTTGATAAAAAGAGACGATATTGAAATGTATATATCCTCCTGACTAAAAATACAACAGTAGAAAGTACCATGTTCCTTCTAGCAGCATGTGTAGAGTCAGATTCTGTCATGTTCTAGACTTCTGGTTATTTGTCATGCAGGAGGAGTCCATCTATAAAAAGGAAAAGGTACACCCTTAATCCAACTGACCCATCTAGAGACAACATTAAAATAAAATAAAATAAATTCATCAAGTCTTTTTCTTCCTCTTTTATATTCTAACTTTTAACTGTAAGAGCCAACAAACCAAATATTCATTCAAAGAACAAGAGCAATTAAAGTACCCTCCATTGCCTGTTATCATGAATAATTTTTAAATTGTGTTGAGTGCTTTAATTAGTCTCTCTAAACCTTCTAAGAAGTCTTGCCGAGGCTATCCCATAAGCGACGCATGCTTAGCAATCTCATAGAAGTTGAATTTCTTCAGGTTCTATCATAGTAATAGTTTGTTCATATGGGATTGGACCTCAAATTCTCCTCCAAATGAACCTGTAGCCCGATTAATTGTCTGCAAAAATTTGGGATTTGTACTAACTCAACCCCAAAGATAGCACATGTGGTGAGGTTTGTCTATTGACACTCTCAACACTCTGTAATGCCTAAAACTACTAGTGTAGAACACTCTGTAATGCCTAAAACTACTAGTGTAGAGCATGAAACTTGTAGGATTATATGTTAGAATCTAAATTAGTAAAGTAATAAATAATATGAAAGAAATATAATCTAAATTCTAAAATGTGTTATGAATTCAAATTGTTTTCAAAAACTTACTCAAAGGAATATATGCATGTCGGATTGTGCGGTAAACCTCAAAAAGACGAAAATCTAATGAAACCTAAAAAATCTCAAATGAAAATTAATAAAGCAAAAGAAATTAGTAGAAGAAGAATCACCCACTGAGAAATGCAAATGACGATGACAATGATTAATTTGTGGTGGACGCCGACATGGAGGCCTTGTGAGAATGAGATCCTTCAAAGTCGTTCATGGGTCAACCTCATGCTTCTTTTCCCTTTATAGAAAATCCCTAATTAGAGAAAATGTATGAATTTCAAAAAATATTTTCAAGTGGGATTTGAGAGAGATAGAAAGAATTACCACCGATCAAAAGAAGATTGAAGGAAAATGCGTTTTAGGGCTGTGATGTGAAAGTTTTTGAGAACGTGTTTATCGACTTCCATGGTGTTCGATTGTGGCGGCATAAAGGTCCTTTGTGATATCTAGGGTTTCACAGAGAAATTTTAAGAGATGCCACGATTTAAATTAAAATCCTATTTTTGGAGAAAAGAATGGAGGGTGAGGGTGAGCAGGTGAGAGTTCGGTGAGGGTGAGCAGGTGAGAGTTGAAATACAACGCAGGAAAAAAGGTTAGCGAGTCTTTTTTTTTAAAAGCAAAAATAAATATTAATTAGAACTTTTTTAGTTACATTAAATAGATAAATTTGGTGAGCTTGGATCGAACACGCGACCATCATCCTGCGTGTATTTTTTTTGCGCGAATAGAAAGCAATATAATAGCGCTTTTGGATAAGCGCTATCATCGAAGTACTCCTTTTGCTAAAATTCCACGTACAAGTGCTAGTGGCTGGTGGCATTTTTTTAAATCTTGTCCTATAATAGCGTTTTACAAAAAAAGCGCTATCATAAGTCTCTGTTTGAAAATTTTGATAGCACTTTTGAAAAAAGCGCTATTAAATTAAGGCTATTAAATTTCAAATTTGTAGTAGTGATGTAACCAAAACTTTTGAACTCCTCCAAGATAAACTCCAAGTCATCTCCCAACCAAGTGTAGATATTTTCCCATACCGCTTTCGAAACTTGACATTGAAAGAAGAGGTGTTCCGATGATTCCGGATGATTGGAGCAAAATAAACAATCCATAGAGTTGAAGTAATTAGAGACACCTCTATGGGCCAAAAGGTCTTTTAGAGGAAGTCTATCTATGAAAAATCTCCAACAAAAGATTTTGACCTTTTTCGGAATCTTAGCCTTCCACATAGCTTCCAACAAATTGATGACATTAGTTGACCAAGCCATGTCTTTTGCATTAGCTACCAAGTTAGATACACTTGCAACCGAGAACACGCCATTTGGGTTTAGCTTCCAATGGAAGTCGTCTTCTTCCGTATTGTTCGGAACTATTCCTTCTAGCAACACTTTTAGCTCCCTGACTTGAAGAACAAAATCCGTCGGAGTACCATTTAAGGCGTCATGAGTGAAATCCGGATTCAAGTGAACGAAATCGTCAATTTCGAAGAGACCGTTAATGTTCCAATTAAAGGCACCATCATTCCAAGAGAAGACATCACTAACTTTGGAAAGTTTATTGGTTGAAAGATCGAACAAATGCGGGAAGGAAACGCGAAGAGTTTGATGACCCAACCAACAACTATGCAAAAAAAGAATGTTATTACCTCTTTTGAGTTCACATTTGACCCAATCTTTGAAGCCTTCAACGGAATCCTTCTCTTTAAAATCGTTAAGGATGACGTCTCTCCACCAACTAGAATCACCACGGTTTAAAACTTCCCCGCTAGAAGCTAACACTTTGAATTTCGGATTTTGATATCTCAAGAGAAGAAATCTACTCCAAATGGCTTTGTTCTCCTTCAAAATTCTCCACTTCCATTTGAGAAGGAGGGATCTATTCATATCACCAACATCCCTAATTCCTAACCCACCTTTCTCCTTAGGTTTACAAACATTCTCCCACTTCACCCAATGAATGCTTCTTTTGTTCAAATTCCCTTTCCACAAGAAAGTACTAAGGAGGCCTCTAATCTCTTGAATAACTTTGTTCTCGTCATCCTTACATGAAAAAGGTGAGCATCAAGAATCAAGAATCACAGGCTTTCATGGAGGAACTACTTGTCATAATGGAAAACTTGCACCATCAAAAAGAGTTGTTGCAAGCTGGCTACATGCACGCCTGTTATACCCCAAAATTTGCCCGCATCTTTTTTCAAGAAAACTTCAATCTAAAAATTAAGAGTTTCATATAATCTTGGATTTTCATATCCTGATTTATGAATACTTGGTTTTTAGAATTTTTCTTATACGGTATTTTGGCTCGCTGTTGAATTTATTCTTACGCAAACGCCAATTACTGTTTATTACTTCACACACGCTATTTATTTGATATTTATTTACAGATAAATAGTACTGACGCAATTGGTACAGAGTTAAATCTTTTGCAGGCGCATAGTCCGGGGATTCAGATTGTACTGGTAACAAGTAAATTATTATTAATTTTTGTTTCCCACTAATTTTTGTACTATATTCCATTATTTTCAAAATCTTTTCCTTTCTTTTCAAATCTCTTCTTTCAAAATCAAATCCTAACTTTATTCTATACATCTCTCTTTTTTCCAACACTATCATACACTTTCTTTCAAATCTTACTTCCACTCAAATTTTCCTTTTGTACGGAATCACTTCATTCCCCAACGTCTCTATCCTTCTTTTCATTCTATAAGTACCTCTCATTTTTTCCATAAAATCTCACATCAAATTCTAACTCATCTCTCAAATTTCTACTTCATATTCATTCTCTCTTCTTCCCCGGCAAAATGGCGAAGCGGATGGAAACGTGTTTTCTTATGGTCATCACCATTGCTACGGTGATCATGTCCTTCTTCTGTCTGCATAGTCCTGAAAAATGTGGACCTGCGATGGTTACACTCCCGATCATCTATTTTCTGTTGGTCATAGCATGGATTATTAATCGTCATATGTAAAGTTTGTCGTATCTTCTGTTTTTAGAATGTACCGTTCTTTATATTTACTGTGCTGTTTACTACGTTTTGTTTAGGTAATATTTGTACTGTCAGTATTAAGTATTACACTATATCGTCATTTAACTATTAAGATAATGTTATATGTGTTTATTGCTAGTTAAAATATTTATTTTTTCTGTGCATTAAATCCTTTCAGTCTTATTATTGACGGTAATATTGTTCGCATACAGTACATATTATTTATTTATTACGTCTGTGTTTTACTAACCACTCATGTAAATAAATTTTCACCATTAACACAAAAACAAAAAAAAACAAAAAAAAAACAAAACAAAAACAAAAAAAAATAATATTAACTTTGACTATTGAATTTCCACTCTAAACAGTCAGTTGACAGTCAAACCGCTGATAGTGCAATTCTCCGTGTTTTGTACCATCAATTAAATCAAACTTTTGCATCTCAAAATTCCAAGATTTTTGTTCTAGAAGTCTTCTGAATATCACATGATTAGCAGAGACTCAACACTGCACAAAAATTAGGTACGCGTAACTGTCTCCTACACAAATAGTCCCTAACTAGGGTTTCTTGTTTTTTTCAGGAGAACAAGTTTTTGAGACCTCAAATGGATTTCATGGACCTCCATATATCTCAAAGTACCATCATACAGATTTTCAAACTTCAATTCGCTCAGACGCACAGTCAGCAGCTCAAACAGCCAACAGACGACCCGTTTCACCAAAAAAAGTCAACAGACAGTCAAAAATGATTTTTTTTGTCAAAGTCCATATTTTGTCAAAGGATTCATCATTTGATCATTGGATGATCATAATTCATCAAGGAAAGATAAAAAATCAACAAAACCCTAAGTTTCAAAATTAGGGTTTTCTCCTAAAAAGTCAACTGAACTTTGACTGGTCATAACTCTCTCATCCTTCATCCAAAAAATTCAAACCAAAGCTTATTTTGAAGGAAATTCAATTATCTTTCAAATGCAATTGGTCCCATGGTCATTAGATTCACCATTTGAAAACTATGAATCAAGACATTACAGGTCATTTTCAAAGTCAACAAAAAGTCACTTTTTTCAAAAGGACACACATGGAGCATGGAAAATCATTTTGACATGAGACCAAAGACACTGGTTAGAGGACTCTTTGAGGTTTCCAAAAAGTGCAAGAACTCCTTCATATGATAAAAATTGAGGGATTTACATCTTGTTAAAGTTGGCTAAATTTTGGGAAAATGCATGAAATCAACATTGATCAAAAATGTTTTTCTTCCAAATGAAACCCAATTTCCATGATCCAAACATGTTTACCATGATGTAAAGGGCCTCCCACGACCAAGACAAAGCCCTCATCATTTTTGTTCTTTTTTTGATTTAATTTTATCACATATAAGATTAAATTAAAAAAGGAAAATGGAAGGATAATGCATAGCTTAGTTTCTAAGCATGAGTCATCAAAGAATCTTCAATTTTCTGCAGCAAAAGGAAGTACAAAGCAAGAGAATTAAAGGAGAGCAAGCTTTGGTCAAAGTTTCAAAGATTTTTAATATTTAAAAATCAAAGTTTCAACAAAGCTCATCAATGCTTCTAGCTTAGATTTTAAGCACCTCTTAGCTTATAAATTAGGCAGCATACTTCCACAATAAGACGCACGAAAAATAGCAAGGGGGGCATAGCAAGAAACTTGACAAAATTCTCAAAAATTCCATAACTTTGTAAATTTTCGTTTTCCATATTCCAATCATTATCAATACAAATAAACACTTTCAATCATCTCCTAAAGTAATATATAGTAAGAATAAACTCTTTATTTGGTCCCATGAGAGTCATAACATACGTATGATGTTTTCCATGAACATACACATGTAGCTTTCGTTTTCGTATGCATGCTTGATTAAAATGAAAACTAACCACTTGCATGGACTCATGGCATGATATAGAGTAGGTTTGAGTGATCACATGCAAGCTTTAACGTGGTTTTGAAGCTCTACCATTTTTGAGCTTCAAACATGTGAAGCTTTCGTTCTCCATGATACAAGCTCCAAATGAAAAAACTAACGACGCCATCATGTTCAGAAGGGTCCATTTAGGTGATCTGGGTGGCCCTTGTTCTTTTTCATTTTCATTTTGTAGGTCATTCAAAAGGTTAAAGAATTGAAAGCAAAATCCGCAGGAAAATCCGCAGGTAAGTTTGCAGGAAATTCCGCAGGTACCAAGGAAGAAGATGATGAATAGTGAGGTGGAAATTTTGACCGCACGCGTGGCCATTTCGCTCCACCCCATTCGCTAGTCAACTGCACGTGGGTCCCACGTTGGACTCTCAAAGTCTGCATAATCACATGTTATGCCTTTATCCACGTGCACCATGCAATCATAATCTGAGCCCTTGGATCCTCTCAACTTTTCATCCAACGCATCAAAATACGCAGCCACACCATAATCCATCATAATCAACCACACATGATCATATCTTTTTATATTTTCTATTTTATTTTAATTTAACTTCTAAAATTAATTTAAATAGTTTATAAAAATTCAAAAAATACACAAAAAATATTTTTAAGCTGATAAAATAATATTTTATTTTCTGATATAAAAATATTTTATTTTTCTTAATAATTTAAATATTTTGCATAATTAATTAGTATATATTTATATATTTGCTTTTTAATTATTTTAACCAATAAAAAAATTCATAAAAAATTTGTTCTTTATATTAAATATAGTTTATATATTATAGGCTAATTTTGTATATATTTAGAATAATTTTCTCATTTAAGTTTTAATTATTTGTGTAATTATTTGTATAATTATGTATTAATTAACTTAATAATTTCAAAACAAATTTCAAAAATTCCAAAAAAAATTAGTTTTATATTAAAATTAATTGACAAACATTTTGAACATATTTTAAACTTAATTTTTAGGTTTAAATTTTATTTCCATCTTTTTCCTCATTTTCATTAAATTAATCATGCATTAATTATAATTAAAATCAATCATCAAAAATCCAAAAATATTTCTTTTATTTTCTTGCAATTTAAATTCATAGATCAAGTGTATAGGTTGTCAAATTCATGTAAATAGTGTAGTTTACATTTCCCGCAAAATCGATGTAATAGCGTAGATTTACTTTCCGCATTTTACATTTCTGCATTTAAATTCCAGTACATATAAAATTGCGTGTATGTCAAAGATAAAATTGAATCGTTAGATCACTAACTTCAAAGATAAAATATCTGAATCAAAACACAATCACACTTGCACCTCTTAGGGTAATCCCTCTTTTACTCTTTTCAAAATCAAAATCAAATTCTACTGTTTCAAATGCAAAATCGGACTTTCGTTTACATCTGATAAAAGGATAGTTTTTTAAAGGAAATAGGATAAGACCTTATAACTTAGGGAAGACCTCCCAATTTGCTTGCTCAGATCAAAACAAACAAATCTCTCATATATCATTGTTTTTCAAAATAAAACTTTCAAAAAAGACAATACTTTGTATATATCCAAACAAGGATCATTACGAAGTTAACGTTCTTTTCAAAAACATCTTTCGAAAGATAAAACACTTTGTATACATCCGCACAAGGATCATTACAAAGTCAATTTACCAAAAGTATTTGAAACCACATACAAGCATTTCAAGGCAATAGAAAAGTGATTGAAAACAAGTGAGCTAAGCAAATTAAAGAGCCCATGGATAACCATGGATACAAAGGGTTCTAACACCTTCCCTTTGTATAACCTACCCCCTTACCCAGAATTTCTTAAAGGTCTTTTTCTGTTTCTTTTATAAACCTTTCCTTAATTGGATAAAATAAAAGTCGGTGGCGACTCTCTGATTTTCAAAAACACAAAAGCAGAAAGAAAAGAGTCAGTTCGCGTATCTCTCCGCAAGAGGTATGGTAAAAAACCGAGGGCGACAACGCCTTATAGAAAAATCAACATAATCCTCAACTAGAGGCTGATGACTTGGAAGATCTGATTGATCCACAAACTCTAACTAGAGATAATTTTAAGTCACCCCTTGGCTACTTTTGACTTGAAAAGTGGCCAACAACAACACATCATAATGATCAATACTCAGATGGCCATCATCGGAATGACCGACTCGCTGAAGCACAAGTTAATGGTGGGTACGGTGAAGGATGTCGCCTTATGCTGGTACACGAGCCTTCCCAGATTCACCTTACTAATTATTGGGGTCTGGAGCGGAAAATGATATACCAGTTATCCTCTAGCAAGCACCAAAAGGTGTCAACAACAGACCTTTTTAATGTCCGCGAGGGAATGGACGAGTGTATGTGATCGAAAAAATAGCGAGTGTACTATTTTCACCAATGTAGTAATAATAGGGGTTTATCCCTAGTATCCATCTCGAGGACTGCGTAGGAAATAATTTTTTTTATCATAATTCAATTGAACAAAAGGTCACTGGGGGTATTTATGTTGTTTTTGGAATTGTAATTAACAACGAGAAAATACAGCAAAAGAATAAAAATGTCTTTAAACAAATATGAGAAATCATGCTAGGGCAAGGTGTATGAATTTTCTGGCAACAACCTTTAATCCTTATTTATGAAACTTGGTTTGAAGTACTATTACCGAATCTCAAGAACAATTTTCCCTAATTCCTTCGCGGTCCAAGGTGATATTCACCCTATACCATAATTCCTTAGCGGTCCAAGGTGATATTAAGCAATATATTTTAACAAGAATATTAAGGTTACTAAGGTGTATCCCTACGTTTGTTTGTTTTGTTGTTAAAATCTATTCTAAGAGTGCATTTTCATATAAGAGAGTAATGTAGGCAAATCTATGTTTGTGTAAAGACAAAATTGGAGGAAACAATTGGTGTGTTTTAAGGGTTTTCAATTTTTTTTGCTCTTATAGTGAAAGGGTCAGAGTTGTTTGCACTTAGTCTATTTGGGAGTGTTGATTGCTCGACCTATAACAATTTTATTTCTTATGGATAATTGTTTGATATTCCTCTTTTAGGTAGAAGTTTTACTTGGTTCCAACCTAATGGGGAGGATGTTAACATACTTGATTAAAATCTTGTGTCAAATTAAGATGGGTTCAATGATGGTGTTTTCTATTGAGCCATGTTGGTGCAAGTCCTAAAAACCACTAGTTTTAATAGAACTTGCTACTTATGTTGAATTATCTAATAATAATAATAATAATAATAATAATGTATTTCTATATGATATTACTTTTTCAAAGTAATTAAATCCTTAAAATCCCTAGGCTGTTTAATGAAGTATTAAGTGTGACTTAATCACAAGACTTCATTAAATGCAATTATTCTTAATGACTTAATTATTCTTAAAGTATTTGTAGTCAAGGTTTTTTGTGAAATGCGATAACATTAAGGCATCGAAATTCTTATGTGGATATACTGATGATCATATTTCACGAATATATAGATAGTGATGTATATTGTTGACCAAAATGACTCCAAACACAAGACGAGGGATGAATTGTGTTATCTAATATTCGAAAATACTCCATACACACACACACACACACACATTATTTTCCCCCAAATTCAGTGTTCAAATTGTACGTTTTGGAGGGGGGGAATTCAAAAATATATATTACAGGGGAAAATCTAAAAAAAACATTGCAAGGAGATAAAGCGAAACTCGTCTACAATGCACGGGGTATCGTATATTTATTAAAATTAATAGCATAAAAGTTTAAAAAATTTAAAGTTTTTTTATTTTCATAATAAAAACTTTTATTTTGAAAAAAATTAAAATAAATTATTGCAAATATGCTTTGCTTTCTCTATACAATTATTAAAAAAATTAAAATTAATTAAAACCGATTTTAGTTTTTTTTTTAGAATTTGTTGTTAAATCTTAATAATCAAATCAATGGTTATTATTAGACGGTAAAAAAGGATTTATGGGTGTTTATTGGTTTGGGCAAATGCGAATCCCACATGAATTTAAACTAAACCATGGTATTTGGGTCGGACTGTTTTTAGTCAGGTATAAATCGAACCAAATCAATGAAATTCGATGTTAATTGGTTCGGGCATCGGATTTTCAAAATTCTACCCGCGAGCCCATCTATTTGAACGAACCATATTAATTCATATGATTTATATCATCATTATCATAAAAACTAGTATAAGATATTCAAGTTCAAGAAGAAGAAAATGAAACGTCATTTGTGACATTCACAATGGATAAACAAAAAAAATTAAGAATTTATATTATTATAAAAAATTAGTTGATGTAAATTAGATATTTTGTAAAGATATTTTTGCGCATTTGTTTCTAATGTATACAATCAATTCAACCCAAACCAACTCGTTATCTATCGATTTGGTTTGGTTTGGATTTTATCAAAAAAATGTGTGAATCCAATCCAAACTAATCCATATATTTTGGTAGTTTCTTTTCCCACCCTTATGTTGTGGCTCACCCCTCTGAAAATCTAAAATTGCCCTTAGAAATTTATGGAGATACATCTCTAGACGCACCTTAAATCTCCACATCCTTCGTAAATAAAGTAGTCGCCCCATTTTTGCTAACAATTGGTCAAGACATGCATATGCGAATATTTTTTAGATGAATTCAAAGATGCATCTCATGAAACTCCTATTTCAGATATGCATCTCTGAAAACTTCCCTACATGCATATTGGGCAGAAGCATTGTCTAAATTTGTAATACTTTTGTTCCTTGTTATAAGAGACAAATCACTTTTTAGGTTCATTGAATAACTAAGTATTTGGTCTGTTTATAGACTAGATACATTTATTATTCAATGAACCTAAAAAGTGAGTTGTCTCTTATAAAAGCAATGGAGGTACTATTTTTTTGAATCCAATGTCATTTTAATCTGACTAACAGTGTCATAATTTGATTCAAACATTAATAAACATGAACAACATAGAATAAGGTAATGCATAAATTAAAAAAATCTCATAATATTACAAACTTTGTTCTCAAGGAATGAAAAATAACACTAAAACATCAAAAAAAATGCATACCCTACCGCATATGATTAATCGTAACCCTTTGACTCCTCCTCTGCTGCCGGTAACCTAAGGCATTCCGTGCCTCGGTAAGAATGGAACATGCTAGGGAAACCGCAACATCTCCATCTCTCTCAAACAGCTCGGACTATTTTTTTGATTGCTCGGCCTATAACAATTTTATTTCTTATAGATAATTGTTTGATATTCCTCTTTTAGGTAGAAGTTTTACTTGGTTCCAACCTAATGGGGAGGTTGTTAATATACTTGATTAAAATCTTGTGTCAAATTATGATGGGTTCAATGATGGTGTTTTCTATTGAGCCATGTTGGTGCAAGTCCTAAAAACCACTAGTTTTACTAGAACTTGCTACTTATATTGAATTATCTATTAATAATAATAATAATAATAATAATAATAATAATAATGTATTTCTTTATGATATTAATTTTTCAAAGTAATTAAATCACTAAAATCCCCAGTCTCTTTAATGAAGTATTAAGTGTGACTTAATCACAAGACTCCAGTAAATGCAATTATTCTTAATGACTTAATTATTCTTAAAGTATTTGTAGTCAAGGTTTTTTTGTGAAATGCGATAACATCAAAGCATCGAAATTCTCATGTGGATATACTGATGATCATATTTCACGAATATATAGATAGTGATGTATATTATTGACCAAATGACTCCAAACACAAGACGAGGGGTGAATTGTGTTATCTAAGATCCGAAAATACTCCACACACACACACACACACACACACACACACACATTATTTTCCCCTAAATTCAGTGTTCAAATTGTACGTTTCGGAGGGGGGAATTCAAAAATATATATTACAGGGGAAAATCTAAAAAAAAAACATTGCATGGAGATAAAGCGAAACTCGTCTACAATGCATGGGGTATTGTATTTTTAACCCTAAAAAATTGGATTAAAATTAATAGCATAAAAGTTTAAAAAATTTAAAGTTTTTTTATTTTCAAAATAAAAACTTTTATTATGAAAAAAAATTAAAATAAAATTATTGCAAATATGCTTTCTCTATACAATTATTAAAACAAATTAAAATTAACTATAACCGATTTCAGTTTTTTTTGAGAATTTGTTGTTTAATCTTAATAATCAAATCAATGGTTATTATTAGACTGCAAAAAAGGAGTTATGGGTGTTTATTGGTTTGGGCAAATGCGAATCCCACATGAATTTAAACTAAACCATGGTATTTGGGTCGGACTTTTTTTAGTCAGGTATAAATCGAACCAAATCAATGAAATTCGATGTTGATTAGTTCGGGCATCGGATTTTCAAAATTTTACCCGCAAACCCATCTATTTGAACCAACCATATTAATTCATATGATTTATATCATCATTATCATAAAAACTAGTATAAAATATTCAAGTTCAAGAAGAAAAATGAAACGTCAGTTGTGACATTCACAATGGATAAACAAAAAAAAAATAATTAGTTGAGAGTGAGAGGGATAACGTGTTTTTTTAAATTTTTTTTTAATTTAGAAGAATGTGAAATAAAAAATGGGTGTTCTTTTTTAGTTGGAAAAACGTCGTGAGATAAAAATTGTTAGCTGTATTTTTTCTTTTGTTATACATCTTATATTAACGCTTTTATGAAAGTGGTATCAACGGAGGGTACACACTATAATAGCATTTACCTATAAAGCGCTATTAAATTATTTTTAATATTTTTTTAATATTTTGTAATAGCATTTATCTATAAAGCGCTATTAAATTATTTTTAATATTTTTTTAATATTTTGTAATAGCATTTGTAGAAAAAAGTGATAATATAGGGGTTCACTTATACTAGCGCCTGATACAAAAGCGTTATTATAAGTCTCAATTTAAAATATTTAATAGCATTTTATTAGAAAGTGCTATTATAAATCAAAATTGTAGTAGTGGGAAGAGGAAGGGTCTGACGTGTATTATAAATCAAAATTGTTTGGAGATGTATTTTCAAAATAACATTTGAGTTTAAAAAAATGGTTAATCTGAAGATATGCATTTGCGGACAAACTCTAAAATATATATGAAGATGCATCTTTGAATTAAATTTTGGCAAAGTGATGGGAGCTCAACAATTTACGCTTATTTTGTGTGAAAAATGGTGCATCAGAAGATGAATCTCCAAAAATTGAAGATATTTTTTATTTTTCGCCAAAGATTATAAAGAACTTATATTTTTGATCAATTTGGACATCATATTCTCCTAAATCTGAACTAAATTGGATCACAACACCGGTACAAGGATTCATTTCCCACATATAAGATACTTTCAAATTTTATATATATATTCTTATAAATCCTGACAAGTGTACGGGGAGATGGGAAATCAAAATGGATATACTTAAAAATTATACATTGAATCATCTTTAAAAATAATAGAGACTCAGATAAAAGTAAAGCAAAATTATATTTAAATTTACATAAAAATTATTAGCATATATATAGAATATAATATAAAAAATAATTTAATTGAAATACACTTAAATATTTTATATTGTCGGTTAATGTGATTTGTTAAAAATGTTTGATTTTTATTCTAATTTTTTTAAAAATTATAAATTTGATTGGTTATAAATTATAATACATTTTTATACAATAACGCTGTATAACAAATAAACTGTATAAAAAATGTTTGATTTGTATATAACTTAGAAAAAAACAAATAAAAGCTAAGTTGTACAAAAACTAAGTTGTGAAATCAACTTAATAAGTGACATTATAATGAACTACCATTACTGAAGTTGACAATACAAGTTTTGGTTCTACAAATTAAACAAACAAGCTACAAACGAGAAGGTTGAGAATTAACAGGAAAGTGTGAAATAACAATAGGAGCTGAACATTTCTGAATATCCCCTTTGGGTTTTCTTGACAACAACATTTCTGTGTGATTACTCTTCCATTCATCCTTAGACTTGAAGCAGCAGAATATTTTTGAGAGTATCCTCATGATCTTTCTGTGTGATTATGAGACGAACGAACAAGTTTTGGTGGAATTTTGGATATATATATATATATATATATATATATATATATATATATATATATATATATATATATATATATATATATATATATATATATATATATATAAAATAAAAAAATGAAGGAGCTGGTGAATATTTTAATGTAATTTTATATTTTTATATGACATATTCTTTAGTTTTAGTTGGACATCCATACTAAAAATTGACTTAAATTTTTTTTAAAATTAAATAATATTAAATAATAATTTATTATTCAATATCTTAAAAAAATATTAGTACCAAATAAAATTCGAAGGCACTAAAAGATTCACTATTTTATATTTAACCTTGCTCACCAAGCATTTATTTTATTTTGCTTGGGTTGCAAAGGAAGAAAAATACTTTGACTATCACATTCGTAATTATAATAGGGGAATAACATTTAGATACAATTTCTTAAATATATTTTATAATATATTATTTTTTAATAAAATTATAATAAGTGTATTTAATTATTTTTTAAGAAGAAAAAATAAGTAAAAATTGTATATGTGTAGGAGAAAATTATACATTTTTTATATTTTTATTAAAAAATAGTATAAATCACATCTAAGAAATTATATTTAAGTTTTTTCCTTATAATATATACTCTCTCCGTCTCATAAAAAGTGTCATGTTTGATCAATGCACGATTCTTAAAAAAATGATTAGATGTGTTAGTTTCAGTGATAAAACTATTATTATTTATTATAATACTCTTATTAATTTGAGTAATTGGAATAGTTGAATAAAGTGAAAGTTAATAAATAAAGATATAATAGGAAAAAGATTAATAATAAATGATGTTTTGATATTGTAAAGGAACAATTATTTTAAAATAGAAAATAATGTAAATGAGATATTTTATGAAACAAATAAAATATTTATTCATCCTTTTTAACTTAATGATGTTATTTTAAAGACTTCTTAACTAAAGTATTTGTATGAACTTGCATAGACTTTTAAATAACAGGAGATTTTTTTTATTCTTTTAATGAATAAAAGGAGATAGGAATTCATAGGATTATAAAAAAAAAGAAGAAAAAGAGATAGCTTTATAAATAAAAGGATAGGCTTATAAATAATAAACGGTCTTGCTAATTAGTGCCTTCAGGACAATGGTTAAGAAATAAAAAGATGATCCATTAAAAAAATATTAATGAAATGAATTGTATTAAACTACAAATATTTTACAATATTTAAATTAATTAATAAATTGAACCATTAATTTTAACCAATTCAATTAACCCTATTGAATATGAAATTAATCTTTTTAAATTTTTTTAACATTAAATCAATTTTTAATATATATATATATATATATATATATATATATATATATATATATATATATATATATATATATATATATATATATATATATATATATAAATTATTCTATAACTTTGTTTTGCCTTATAGAATAATGTTAGATTCAACTTTAAATCAAATTTGGATTCGATCGACTCCGTAGCTTACCACTCGTATATCCAAGTTTTTTATTTACATGATAGTGTTTATGTGTGTATTAGTATATGGATATTTGAACTCTATGGGGATTACTCTATCTTGTTTGAAAAGTGCTTCTTGTCGTTTGCTAAAGAGATAGTATTTATTAATTATTAATTAGATATTTAATTAATATTTTAATATATTATATAGGATTATATTCTAGAAGTTACTTTCAAATTCACTCCACCGTTGAAAATTAAGTGTGAGGAAGAAGTCTCACATTGGTTAAAAAATATCCTCTCTCGTGGACCCCTCGAGTTGCCTCCAACAGTGGTATCATGAGCCTTTGGTTCGAGAAAGGGACCAGTTTACTTGTAGTTGAAGAAAGTCAACAGATACAAGTGAATGTGAAAGAGAGAACTTTCACATGAGGGGAGCATTGTATAGACTCACACTTGAGGGGGAGTGTTGAGAATCAAGTGTGAGGAAGAAGTCCCACATTGGTTAGAAAAGAGAAGAATGAACACTTTATAAGTGAGAGAATCCACACACCTATCACCTTAAGGTTTTAGGTGGAGATGTGGTGTGTCTCTCACAAAGATGTGTCTCAAGTAAAGTGCTCCCTCGTTGACCCCCTCGAGTTGCCTCCAACAGTGGTATCTGAGCCTTTGGTTTCGAGATAGGGATTTCTAACACTCATATTGCATCATCATCACCAAGTTTGTTTTAAATCATAGGTACTCTCAACATCGACTTATTAACCTATATCTATCTCATTCACATGTTTACCCAAACTACTACTACAAATTTTCTGAACAAGCACCCATTTCCACCACATTTGCGTCACACACACATACACACACACACACACACACACACACACAAACTCCACCCACATCAACATCCATACCCTTCGACAACAAGCATATGACTATATCACACCTCTCTACCACCAAAATATTTTCACTCTTGTCATTCCTTCTTACCAACCCACAACAGAAGATATTCTAGAAGATTTTCAAAAGTGTTTTCTAGAATTATCTCAAGCAGAAGAAAATTATAGAGTAATTGATGAGCAAATTAGTATTGAGAATCAAGTGTGAGGAAGAAGTTCCACATTGATTAGAAAAGGAAAGAATGAACACTTTATAAGTGAGAGAACTCACACACCTATCACCGTAAGGTTTTAGGTGGACATGTGGTGTGTCTCTCACAAAGTGTGTCCCAAAGTTAAAAAATTCTCCCTTGTTGACCCCTTGAAGTGCCCCTAACAGATGTATCATGATCCTTTGGTTTCAAGATAGGGACCAACTCACTTGTATCAAAACATTTCCCGCAGATGGGGGGTAGAAGTTGTTTCGTTGAAGAGTGTCAACGGTGGTACAAGTGTATGTGGAAGAGAGAGCTTTCACATGACGCAAAGCATTGTGTATAGACTCACACTTGAGGGGAAGTGTTGAGAATCAAGTGTGAGGAAGAAGTTCCATATTGATTAGAAAAGGAAAGAATAAACACTTTATAAGTGAGAGAACCCACACTCCTATCACCCTAAGGTTTTAGATGGACATGTGGTGTGTCTCTCTCAAATTGTGTCTTAAAGTGTAATATACTCCCTCGTTTGAACCCCCCTCGAGTTGTCTCCAACAATGGTATCTTGAACCTTTGGTTCGAGAAAGGGACTGACTTACTTGTAGTTGAAACGGATACAAGTGAATGCGGAAGAGAGAGCTTTTACATGAGGGGGAGCATTGTATAGACTCACACTTGAGGGGGAGTGTTGAGAATAAAGTGTGAGGAAGAAGTCTCATATTGGATAGAAAAGGGAAGATTGAATCATATATAAGTGAGAGAACCCACACACCTATCACCTTAAGGTTTTAGGTTGACAAGTGGTGTGTCTCTCACAAAGGTGTGTCCCAAGTTTAAAGTGCTCCCTCGTCCACCCACTGAGTTTCCCCCAACAACTTCGGCAACAATTGGACGTCACTTTCGTCGCCGCCTCCGGCGGAATTTCTAGCATCACTTCCGGCGACAACTCCGGCATCATTAAAAAATGTATAGAAACCATTGTCTCTGTTGTGTGTTGCTTTGCCAGAGTTCATAAACTCACATGTGAAACCACTAAAATTGCAACTGTTACCGACGAAACCATCAGATCTACTCTTTTTGTAGTAATCGAAAAATCTACCAGATCAACAACAACCACCGCCAGAACCACCACCATTTTTTAATTGCTTCTATCATTTTAATTTTATTTTGTTTAAAAAATAAATAAAGAAGAGAAAAAGAAATAAGAATATGTTGAAGAAAAATAAAGAATGCCGAAGAAGAAAGAAAGGGAGAGAGAAAAAGAAGAAGAAAGAAAAAAGAAACTGCTCAAGTATGGAAACCAGCTGTCTCTTGCCAACATAATCCTCACGTGCTTCTCTCTCATCACAATGGTTTAATAAACCAATAAAAAAATTGATAAAAAATTAATATCATCACGTAAAAAAATTGATAAAAAGTTAATATCATCACGTAAAAATTTAATTTTAGAACCTGGAAGACAAAGTTCAAGTGAACCCGACAACAATGACAGAGATTATTTATTAATTATTAGTAAGATATTTAATTAAAATTTTAATATATTAGATAATGTTATATTCTAGAAGTTTTTTAGTCCTTAAGATTGTGTCACATGGATGACTATGATATATTTAGAATTCTATATATTAAGGTGTAATGTGTTATTTGAGAATCATCAATGAAATGAAAAAGTCTTTATTTTATAATTAGTTTTATTTGTCTTTTTATTTCTTAGCTTTCTTTATTTTTGTTAGGGTTTAGATTTAGCTTCCTAACGTGGTCACTCTTCATATTTGTTGAGTTCCAAGTCAGATACCAATTGTACAACAGATTTCCAATGACTTAGAAAGTAGAAAAGCAACTAAGATTGTTAGGCTAAATAAATATTTAAGTTGATCTTATATGCTAAGTGATCAGTTAGAAATAAGTTTAGTGAATTTAGAAAAGAGAGATCGACAACATAAGTTTGCTCAAGCATAAAGGAGAGTGGTTTCTAAGGTTGATTCGTTCTTTTAACATTTGGGCTCTAGGGAGTAGAATTATGAATAATAAGATAAAAGAGCTTATTTCGTATAGGTCCTTGGATTTTATGGCAATCCAAAAGACTAAAGCTAGTTAGATTTTTGTCTCTCTTGTTCATTTCTTGTGGAGATAATCCTTCTATGACTTGATTTTCATTCCTTCTATTTATAATATTGGTGGTCTTCTATCGGTCTAATGGAGTTCAAAAGGAATATCATGTTTCCTTTCTCGGGTTATGGGATTCTTGGTGTTTGGCTATAATTTGGGGGGGGAGGGGGGGCTTCTAGTCCTTTTGTTTTATGATTAACATCTACCCTAATAGTATTTTACCATATAAGATAGTCATGTGAAAAAAATCTATGTTTGTGAAAATACATTATTGGAGGATGTGTTTGATGTGTTTTGGGGGTTTTCAATTTTATTTGCTCGTATATGAGAGGATTGGGGTTATTGGTACTTTAAGTATATTTGGGAGTGTTGACTGGTCGACCTTTAGCGATTTTATTTCTTAGAGGGAATTGATTTATCTTCCTCTTTTAGGTAGTAATTTTACTTAGTTCCAACCTAAGGGGAGTATGCTTGTACACTTGATAAAAATCTTATGTATGATGGTTGGTGGGATCAATGAGGGTTGTTTCTTAAAGGGTCATAGTGTTGTAATTCCTAAAGGACAATAGTATTATTAGAACTTAATATTCATATCAAATTATCTATTAGTAATAATAAAATATTTATTCACTATGGACCTTATATACGTAGTCGAGTGCTTTATTTTAGTTCAAATGTTTTCTGTACAGGATGTTTATAAAGATGGTTAATGAGTACTCCACAAATCATGTTGAGGGATTGAGTGATCTAGATGATCTAGATGGAATGTTCCCATCCCGCGTAACATCATAAATGTATAAGACCTAATATTTATCTAGATAATAGTAACATGGTCTATGCCTTGTGTTAAACATATACATGAGGAAAAGTGTAATTGTACGAATAAACATTATCACCGAGGTTTTGTCATATCACATGTTTTTTCATCCAATCATTGGAAGATTTGAGTGAGGTGGTCCAATCCATTTAGTAAACTTTTATGAACTTTAGTTGGAAATATTTTATTTTAAAATAATAGCCCAAGTCCCTCAAAAGAGTTTAGAAAGTATGGAATAAGCAAATATTTGGCAAGACCTTCAAAAAGAATTGTTGCAAGGTGTTGCGTGTAATTTTGATTTTAGACTTGATCAATGGAGTTTTTCAGAAAAGGAGATTGATGTTAGGATTTGCACTGTAACACCCCAAATCTACCCAGCAAATATATGCAATAATCAGAGTTTTCAAAATTTCTCAACACACAAAATGAGGCGTCACATAATCAAAACAAAACAAATCACCTCGCCGCATATAGAGGATACATAGCACTTCTTTAATCAATCAAACAATTTCTCAACATATAATACTTTCAAACAGAGTAATTTCTTTTATGAAAACATGGCGGAATCATAGTTCTCAATCTTTGAGTCAATAAAATCTTATTCAACTAAGATAAAACAATAAATAACAACATCTTAAACATCATAGATATATCATAGAATCGTCCCCCCCGAGTGTTACGTATCAGAGCGACAACCGACTCGATTAATGTCAACTAAATCTTCATACTCGAACACCTGCACGTTACCAGTATAAAGGCAACGACAAACAAGAGAAAATGGTGAGATATCAAATCATATAAGTGAGCACATGATAAATTGTATATTAGGATCCAGGCATATATAGTCATCACATCGTAAGTATTAATGTTGCTATAAACTTCATGCTTTCACTAATTCACAAATCTCACATACTTTACATCACACAACAAGTCACCACAAATCATATTCACATCAATTACATATAAATCTCATTCTTTTACTTTGCAAGCTAATTCACGATACATCACATTATAAGTCACACAATTATAGTCCCCAAAACATCACCGCATATAAGTCATACATCTAGTCACAAAACATCACATATAAGTCACACCGGACATATTCACTTATTCGCATCCACAAATATTGATATCATCATACCATTCATAAGATCATCAATTCACATCTTCACATACTTCCATCATTTAACAAGTCACGAAATACAATCACGATATAGTCACAAAACATCACAAACTACGAATCACATAAGACACATGGGACATGACTCATGTATATGCATGTGGTACCAATTAGAGCTTCAGCCTCCGTCACCAATTTCCCGAATCTGAGGCATAAGGCATAAGCCTTCATCACTAATTTGCCAATCCAGGCCGTCACAGAGTATGCATATGAAATGTGACCCGACATACAAGACATACACAACATACTCATCACAATCACACATCATCACTAGGCATGCGCCCACGTCACTTATAATTACCAAGTATTAGAGATAATTCAATGTCACAAATAATCTTTCATCGTCACATAGTAACCAAATCATCAAGATATCATCATGCTTCGGTAAATCACGACAAACATATAGCTTCAAATATTAACAAAGTCATCACAGCGTCATCATCATGTTTCGGTATATCACAACAAATCAACACATTAAGTCAATTCACATTAGTCTCATGATTCTCTATAAATTAGTTGATTTATTAACTCACTAATCCACTATCAACTAACCAAAATCATTCACCTAATATTCTCAAATTAATCAAATATATCCTACGTTACTACCGGTTATCTAATTTTCGGTTAAATCCTTAATATTCATGACTTTACGGATTTTTGGGTTATACTCCCAAGTCACTAAAAATACCGCTCAACCGGTTAATTCGGATACAATTCTATTCTTTACCGGTTATTCGATTCGTTCGGTTAAATTCTCAAGATATCGTAATTTACTGATAAACCGAATAGTTAATCTAAGTTCAAGTTTATTCTAATTAAATAGGCTTATTAAAGATTAATTCAATTATTAATTAATCGATCGATTAATATCGCAATTCCGACAAAATAACACCACCACGTTAATGTACTAATTAAACTTAGCTACCACGTCAATTTTCATCAAATTCCGATCAACTAATTATACCGCTTAATTCGGCTATTTCGATCAAACGGAACCGTTTTACGTTTCATTTGTTTTCTAACTACTATTTCAATTTGTTTCATTTGCAACATAATACACCAATGTTTATCAATATATATATATATATATATATATATATATATATATATATATATATATATATATATATATATATATATATATATATATATATATATATATATATATATATATATATATATATATATATATATATATATATATATATAAAAGCAATAGAACATGGCAATATTGAAACATATTAAAGCTAGTTTTGGTACACAATGAAATAACATGGAAAGAAACAAATTTCAAACCTGTGGGTGCTGGTCGGCAATACCACAAGGCTGACGGTCGTCAATACCACAAGGTCTTCACTTATTTCAGCCAGCATTTCATTTCGTTTTACATGATTTTCAGCACTCACGGTTTATAATACAAACAACAACAACCAGAAACGTCCAATATTAACACAAACAGTGATGGCAACTTCAATTTCCGGAACAAGTTAACATGGTAATTTCACACAACAACCACAACAATTAAGAGAAAACAATATCTTATAGATGTCTAATTTTCCAGCAACAATCAACACAAGCAATAGCAATAAATCTACACATCCAATCCCCACATACAATTGTTCATGAGCCCCATTATAGGAAGAGAACCCCACCCTTACCTTATCAATTGAAGCAACTCAATGGTTCTCCGATTTACATTTTTGATTGGGCACCATGGATGGAAATCTTCAAGCTTTGTTCATCTTCTCCAAAACTTGTCTCCTTCTCTTCTATTCTTCTTTTCTCATTATGACAACTCTCCTCTTTCTAAATCTCTAAAGCCCTAATATAAAACCAATTAGGCTTAGTGTTTAAACTTTCTCTTTATTTAATATCCTACAAAATCAATTTAGGCCCAATAAGATATATAACTCAAATAGTCAATTATATCACCTTTAAAAATATTCCATTAATGTAATAATTCCGACTTATAAATAATATTATTTTCCGACTTCAATTTAATAATTCCAAATATGCCCTTAAATAACATAGACAATCCAAATTCGACTAAATCGAATATTTAAATCCTTCAATAATTTAATTAACCAATTTAATTAAATTTGGGGTGTTACATGAGCCACTATGGAGCTTTGGTCGTTGTTAAAGAATAAAGATTCATAGTTGTTTAAGAGATCCAAAACCAAATGGCTTATGGAGGTATGCACTAACTCTAGATTTTTCCATGCATATGTAAAAAATAAGTGTAGGAGGAATGTTATCTTAACTTTTAGGTTTGTGATGACTGAATTGAAGGGGTGTTTGAAGTTCGTCAAGAGGTTGATTATTCTTATAATCACTTTAAAGAACCTCTTGCTCTTAGGACCATCTAGATGCAGTTTCTTTTCGTTCTCGTTTAAATATGGACAATGATGTTCTTTCTTCTTTATTTCTTCTCCTTGAGATAAATTGGCCGATGACTCAATATTGTGGAAATATGAGTCCCGGTCATGATAGGTTTAATTTTTCCTTTATGAGAAGATTTTGGTATCTATTTAGGGATGGTTTGAGGAGTATGTTTGATGAGTTCCATTGTTTTGCCTCTTTTCCTTCGTGGATGATGTGGTGGTTGTGAATGAGTTGATTGACTTGGTGAAGAAAACTAAAAAAATTTGTCTCATTTTTAAGGTGGGTTTTGAGAAAGCGTATGATTATGTTAATTGGAGTTTTTTTGGATTATATGGTTATCATATTTTTGATTAATGTTAAATGGTGATCTTGGAGGTGTGCTAGTGTGTTAATGGTTTCCCACTCAATAATTTAACATCTATAGGGGTTTGAAGCAAGGTGATCTCTAACTCCTTTTTTTTTGCTTACTAGATAAAGGTCTTAGTTGATTGTTTAATAGGGTTGTAGAATTGGGTCCTTTTTTCTAGTTTTAGGATGGACTCCTAACATCTATTGGTCTCTCATCATCAGTATGTTGATGACACCTTAATCTTGAACAATCACTAGATTGAGAATATTTTGCATAATAAAACTATTCTTAGGGGTTTTGAGTTTGCATCAGTTCTTCAAGTTAAATTTGCAAAAAGTAGCCTTATAAGGGTTAGTGTCTAGGCAAATGTTTTGAACTTAACTAGTGGTTTTTTCTACTATAAGATTGAGAATATTCCTTTTTAGTATAGTATTTTTCCTATGGGAGATAAACCTCGTGTTAAGTATATTGGGGGTCCATAGGTTAATTTGTTATCTAAGAGATTACTTTCAGGGAAGCATAAGTATGTCGACCAAAAAAGGGGATGAATGATCTTACCTAATTTAGAGCTTAACGATATTCACATTTTTTCCTGTCTTTCATAACGTTTGTTAAGTTTTGGAAGAAGTTAGTTAGGATTCAGAGAAAATTTCTCTGATGGTGTGAAGGATGATGCTAAGATTTCTTAGGTTAGATGGTGTGATGTCTGTAAATCTAAGCAAGAATATGGGTTCGTCGAAGATATTCGTTTGGATAATTTGGCTCTTTTAACCAAATATAGATGGAAGTTTATCTTTTGAATCTCACTTAATCAAAATTTGAATTTTAGTTTTGAAACATTAATTTGAAATATTAAGTGAAAGTATTACTGCAATGTCTTTTAAGTTAGGGTTAAATATGTTTGTTGTCCTCCTAAATATCTCATATTTTACTTTTGATCCCTCAAACAATTTTCTTCAAAGAATGGTCCTCCTAAAATTTTTCATCTCCACTTTTACTCTTTCCTGCAACTTAGTGACAAAATTAGCGACAATTTTAGCGATGATTTACTACTTAGCGACTGAATTAACGAAAATTTTAACAGGAGGGACCAAGAATGTGGATGAAAATTTTAGGAAGACTACTTTTTAAAAGACTAAAAGTGAAATATGAGATATTTAGCAGGATCACAAACATATTTAACCCTTTAAATTATATCAAATAATTTGACACTACAATATTACTATATGATTTACAACGGTATTAAAATAATAATAATAATAAAAATAATAATAATAATAATAATAATAATAATAATAATAATAATAATAATAATAATAATAATAATAATAATAATAATAATAATAATAATAATAATAAGGAAAGCATATTTGGGATGTGACCACATAGAAGTTTCAAAGTTCTTCCGTATTAATAAGCTTATGTTTCCTTATAATTTTATGGGCAAAAGTAATGAATAAAACTTGCTAATGGGAAAAGTCTTGAAAACATACCAAAATTTTTAACAATGCAAGAATGAGTCAGCATGTATAGTAAATTAATAAAGTGTTATGCCTCAGGGTTAATGGTGGATCAGACTATGCTCGAAAGTCTTGTGGGTTGATGATGCTTACTTGGGATCCCTTTCATCTACTCTGATTTATAGGAGTCAAATTTTTATGAGATGGCCCCAAATATAAGCGGACCTTCTGATGATTAGATTGGAAAAGTTTCGTCTTCCTTTGATTGTATTTGCTTTGACTATCCCTATTCTTTCTTCCTTGTATATAATGAAGTCTTTTGAACCTTGAGAATTTATCTTCTTTTTTTAAAGTTTGAAAATAAGTTTTGCGGCATCTTAGAGTAGCATTGTTTCAATTTCACTTAAATTATTGGGCATTCATCTATGCCTTCGAGATAGTGTTTCACTGTTTTAATGTCAAACAATTCCCCAAAACGTTTAAAAAAATTACTGAATCACTCATGAATTTAAAATTCAGATATTTGATTATGGGGTCCGTCAGTTTATAGTACTCATTTGACCGTATACGAAGGATGTCTTGAGATACAACCTAGAAATGATGTGTCTGTTTGTGAAGGGCGCTTCACTAATTGTTTGATCTGATCGCACTTTGAAATATCCCAAGAGGAATTATTGTCCCAAATTGTTGTCTTGAGATATTTTCACTATGTCTGTTTCTTTACTTGCAGACAACACTTACACAAAAGTCGTTGAATTCGACACTTTTTAGGATAGCCCACATGTGCGTCGTTGTGAAAAATAAAGAGACTATCTATTTTGAAGGGTTGATCACATCCCTCCCGCGTGCTATGGGCCTAGATACTGAGCTTGCCACATTAGAAACTTTAGTACCCCACACCATTGACCTAATCTTCTAAGACATATGTGACTTTTTAGGGTGAGGAGAGAAGGAGGTTACAACCTCATGGTTCCAAATGTAAAAGTTAAGAGTATTTTTTTGCCTTGGCGTGATCGTATCAATGTACGAAACAAAAGAAATTGGATATATGATTTGAAGGCTCTGCCTTTTATTTGTCTGGTTCCACAAAATGTTACTGATGGAGATGGTACTAATTACGAGTTTGAGCGGAGGAACACGCCCCCTGTTAATAATTCTCCACCTCCACATTTTTCACCTGCACACACCACACCCGATTCTTCTAACCCTTTTACAGGTACCACCTCTGGTTTTTATTACACTAAAGAAATGTTGTGAGAGCAACAAGCTCATGAGAAGGAGCATGATGACCTGTTGTATGCCATGTATGAGCAACAACAGGATATAATGGACTTCATTCGGGCATCTCAAAGCCAAACAGAAAGATATTTTCATTCAGTGTTGAAAGCCCAGTTCACCTTGACAACCCAAGAAAAGCGTCAACAAGCTTCAATGGCGTGAGATTTTGTTCTTTTGCAATATAGTCAAGCGGCCATGCTAGGGCACCTTTAAAGACTATAGGCATCCAACGCCTTATTATCAAAACGATTTCAGTAGCTTGAGATATCACAGGGTTCCCGGCACCGCAGCAGGAGTCGTCGCCCACGACATCCAAACCAAGAAGGAGAGGACATTATTGGCCAGCAGTAGTATCACACCAGGTTCTATTTTTTCTCTTTCACCTTTTATCAAAACATTGAGGGCAATGTCCGGCTTAAGTCTGGGAGAGGAAACTTTACCGCTTTATTTTACAGCTTTGTAGGTAGTTTATTTCTTTCTAGTTAGAATTTCATATTTACAATTATTGCTTTTTAGTTAGGATTTTATATTTATGTTAAGTTATCGAGTTGTTTGCATGTGCAATCGAGTCCTTTATGTGTGGTTTTCAGTTGTTTTTTAATTTTTCCATTTCTTGGGGCATAACAAAAAATTTTGAAAAAGAAAACAGTATTTATTTTGAATTTAGAGGCTAACCAAAGATAGGTTGTGTGGACTTGAGAAGATTCCTGAAATATCGGTGTCGTCTTAATAGCGTAAGTCTCCAAATTATGGAACTCGATCTGGAAACTTGTTGTGTCGTGTCCTTAAAATCTCACCCTAAAAGATCCTTAAGTAGTTTATCTTAGCAGTCAGTGCCATCTTAAGCATGCTCTACGTAGAGAAGTCGATGAATATAAGTGAATGATCCTAGTTTTAATAAAATAATTAAAAGTAGGGAATGAACCTTCTAAGTTAGGCGACCCTCACCAATCACTTAACCTAACGGTTGTGGAACTTGCAAAAATAAGAATAAAAACAATCTGTTGTCAGTTGGCTCAGAGGTTTCTGGTATTGAACTTAGTAGGGCGGATTACAATCCGATCCCCCGCAACTACAGTTGGGTAAGCAAATGGGTTGCATCACTTATGTACCAGAACCCCGTGTAAAGGATCAAAATCACTAACTGGTCACTTTACTATGAGTATGTACGGATAACAGGTTTAATGTGATTGCACCTGAATGAAAGAGGACATAAATACGGGATGAGTAAATTAGGCCTAAGCACAATAACATGATGCATATTGGTTTGTATAAGAGGGAGACTTATGACCGCAAAAGCGGAATGAGTTATTTCAATATCCTTAGCTTTCGAGTTAATACCTATCAACACAACCATGACCAACATAAAAGTATATAGCCTGGAATAACATATGAACACCATTATTTTTCTTATTGTTTTGCTTGAGGACAAGCAAAGGCTCTAGTTTGGGAGAGTTTTATAACACCGAGACGCTTCACATATTTGACTCGATTTGCACATGTTTTATCGTAGTTTTATTGTTATTTCTATTGTTATGCTGGTGTTTTGAATGCTTTTCAGGTATTTGACCACATGAGAGGCTTGCGCGAAGAAACGAAGCGAATTGGATGGAAAATGGAGAAAAAAAGATTAATTTGCACTCAAAGCGTTCATGACGTTCGCTATGGAGAAATCCAAAAGATGAATAACGTGTCCCACTAACGATAAAAAAATACCAAGTCTTCCCCATTTTTGGAAGGTGGTGTTTGCCACAAGGGGGATGGTGTTCGCCATCCTTTAAATTTTTCAGGCAGTTAGAAAATGGGCTTTGGCTTGGTCTTCACTTCCTCCGCTCTTCCCTAACTTCTCGCACACGAAGTCAGCAACCACCAAGTTATATTTTAGGGTTTCTAAGCATTATAAATAGTAGAAACATTTCATTTTTCAAATCATCCAAACTTAATACAACTTAGGCATAAATTCATATTAAAAAATGCTTTAATTTTTTGCATTAGAGAGTTATCGCATTGTTGTTGATGTCGGGTTTGGAACATATTTATTTTTAAGTTATTTATCTTCCCGCATTTACATTCCGTCAAAGTTTATTTCCGCCATTTACATTCCGTCAAAGTTTATTTCCATTGTACTATATTCAAGTCTCCATTTGGAGCAGGTTCTTAATTTATTTTGCATTATTTACTTTTTACTTGTTTTGTCTATTTATCTTGCACGTTTATCTTTCTTGCTTTATTTTACCGCACTTAATTTACTTTCATTGCATGTTATTTACTTTAATTTATCTGTTTACCAGTAATTTCTGACAAACAACCGTTAGTCTTCCAAGAGTATAAACTTTGGTAACTTACAGGATCGACTAGATTGATCCTAGGACATGTGTCTCAAGGATTCATGTTTCGGTGATTTGGTTCGTAACTGATGGTATTTCTGGTTTATAAATGTTATTAAGATCTTTAAACTAGTGTTAACTTTTAAGAATCTGTCGACAATAACTCTAAGTAGAAGTTAAAGACTAATGATTTCGAATGTAAAACAAACTGAATGATCTTTTAAAAGGGTTTTCGACAATACTGGAAATGAATGACAAAAATGTAAATAGAATGAATGTAGAAAAATTTCTAACTTAAATTGCAGTAAATAAATGACTTAACCGAAATGAATTTATAAATGTAAAGATAATGACAAAATAACTTTCGACATACATGTGACTTGCACTGAATAAATAACATGAAAGGTAAATATGGTTTTCTTCATGCATACATTGTTTCAGCAAAAACACTTTTCTCTTACTCTGGTACTTTGAGTAATTTTGTGAATTTTTTGTATATCAATTCGAATACCCCAAATCTAAATATTTAGACTTCTATTTATACTAACTCGACCCTAACGGTCCTTACATAGATGATTGCCACGTTTGTAGCCTCAAACGTTGCCTCTTTGAGATGTCTCCACGTGCTCGCCTGATCATATATTCCCATTTGAATTTCGAATATTTCCCGCTCGAGGTTTCGAGTTTGGGCGAACGTTGTTGTCGAAAGTGTACTTGTAAATATTTCAAGGATTATTCTAAGTTTATACTTCGACATAAGTATTATTCCTTTCGAAGACTATTTGCACGAAATAACCTCTTTCAAACCAATTTCCATAAAATTTCAAATACACAGCTTCAGATTACCCATCTTCAGAATCGAAATCTCCAGCTAACATTATCGCACTCTTAAATGTTTAATTTCGCATTTCAATAAAAAGCCTTTACTTTTACCGTAAGCATGTCCAGCTAGTTTGTTAGTGATGGAATGTGAGGACCGTCGACTCGACAGTATTTTTTATGTCGTTTCTTTAGGATTACAATTTAGGGCATTTTTGGATTTAACACAATTTTTGCCGAACTTAATTTGTTCGGTTACTACAAAAGTAGAACCGTGAACGTGGTAAGATCGAAAGCCGTTTGATACTAAAGACTGAGATTGGTTTATTTTTGGTTAATAAATATTGCGAATGCACTTTATTAATTAATTAGGGGGGCTTAATATTTTTAGAAAGTGATTTTGAAACTATTATTGGACGCATTTATATGTTTAGAATCCGGTTATCTGAGCAAATGTCGGAAACTCTTTTAAGTTAAATTTTCTAATCAAAACTACTTTTCAACTAAATAAAGGAATTTAATTTCCTAAAAATGGATTTAATACTTTAACGCATACGCAATTGTGGAATGAGACAACCACGATAAAGATTAAAGAGTAAAATACGGTTCCGAATACGCGAGAGCGACGGTTCCTGTTCAATTAATTCTTTTTCAAGGTAGAAAATATTGCCCCGTAAATAATCCTAATTAAAAATAATAAGAGTACTATTATTCGATAAAAGCCACACTCTAGTATTATTTCACTAAATTTATTCAAAATTATTATTTTATTTTGTTCTGCTTATTCCAAACCTTTTAATGGTAGCCTTAGATAAACACTTTAACAATAGAAAACAATAGATTGACCATTAAGTCTTTGTGGGTTCGACAACCCTTTATATTACTTTGATACACTTCGTATACGTGCGAAATAACGCGATCAATAGTTCTTGAAGAACATATCAAGCATCCTTAAAGGATAACAAAACAAATTATTTTTATAGCAAGATAAATTAATTATACGACGATATAATTTTAGTGATATGTTTTTGTATGATTAAGTATATTTATTTTTATATGAGATAATTGTTTGCTAATATATGATAATATGTTCATATGCATGCATGTGTATAATTAAAGTCTTTAATAATGAATAATTGAATATGATTCAGTTTTATATGTTTCATGTATTGCTAGCGGTCATAACATTAGATTTTAATAGCGTAATGTAATTCCAAGCATAATGCCAACGTAATTCCATTACCTGCTGTAGTCTGTTGATTTTGTTTAGTATGGAGTATGCTGCCGTAATCTGTTCTTGCGGTTAGGTTTTATTAATTAATTAATAATAATAATATTCTTATAAGTTAGTGCAATGGAGCCACGTTACGTTATATATTATTTTGTTTAGTTTGCATCATAGAGTATTTTAAGTAAATCTGTGATAATAGAATGTATTGCTTATTTTAGATCATTATTTTAGATCATTATTTTAGATCATTATACATTGCTTGATATTTAATATTTAATATTTTATTTATTTTTTAGTTTTAAATTTATGATAGAATTAAGTAGGTTAAATCTTACAAAATTTAACTTTGGGGCTCTTGACATCTCAGAAAAGAATTATTTTCCTTGGGCTCTAAATGCAGAAGATCATGATAATACTATTAAAGAAGGAAATACATAATTTGGATCTACAAAAGACAAAAGTCATGATATTCCTTCGTCGTCACCTTAATGAAGACTTTAAAAATGAATATCTTATCGTAACTGATCCATATGTTTTATGGAAAAATTTTAAAGAGAGATATGCTCATCAAAAAACGGTTATTCTACCAAAAGCTCGTTACGTTAATGCATTTACGCTTGCAAAATTTTAAAAGTGTAAGTGATTAAAATTATGCAATGTTTGGAATAACTTTTAAGTTGATATTATGTGGAGAAAAAAATAACTGATGAAGATATGTTAGAAAAAACATTTTCCACTTTTCATGCATCCAATGTGCTCCTACAATAACAATATCGACAAAAAGGGTTTAATAAATATTCTGATTTGATATCTTGTTTTTTTACGGTTGAACAAAATAATGATCTCTTGATGAAAAATCACGAGACTCGTCCCACTTGTACAACTCCATTTCAAGAAGCGAATGTAGCAAGATACAGTCACTAAGTGAAAAATCGTGGTCGTGTGCATGGCCATAATTATGCCCGTGGTCTTAGTTTTGATGATAGCCGCAATGGTAATATAAGAATGTATCTTTTCACCAGAAGTGGAAAGATACTGAAAAGAGTGAAAAAGGTGGTCAGAGTAGCAAAATTAGAGGAAATATTTATTATCGTTGTAGGGGAAAAGGTCATTGGGGTCGCACTTGCCGTACACCAAAACACGTTGTTCATCTTTATCAAAAATCACTTAAAAAATACAAATACAAATACAAGGATTGAGACACATTTTGCTAATGAAGATGGTGATCCCGATTCTGACAATATGGATGTTACTCACTTTGAGATTGGTGATTTCTTTGCTGATCCAGATGAAAAAATTGATCACCTTATTGAAAATATATGGGACTGTCAAGAAATAGAAGTTATAGAATTTCTCTATTTATTTTAGTTATTATAATAAGTTTTATGAATGTTTTGAATTTTCAATGTTCTTGAATTTTAAATTCCATTGTTTTTGAATTTTAATTCTCAATAATAATAAAGTGTGTTTGCTTCATGTTTATTTACATAATTTATTGTTTAAATAACTTGTATGTTTAAATTTCACTCATAACTCATTGATACAATTTTTTTTAGAATGAATATCGGCACTTGTGCCACTAATGAAGATATTTTCCTCGCTGATAGTGCAACTACTCACACAATTTTAAAAGATAAAGAATATTTCTCTTACATAGTAAAGGGAAAAACTAATGTCAACACTATATCTGACACCTCAAAATGAATTGAAGGTTCCGGAAGAGCTAGTGCATTGTTATATGGAGGAACAATATTACACATTGAGAATGCATTATATTCCTCTAAATTTAATAGAAATTTATCAAGTTTCAAAGATATTTGCCTAAACAAATACCATATTGAAACAAAAGATGGTGGAGGCATCAGATATCTTTATATTACACAACATAATTCAAATAGAAAATGTGTAATGGAAAAGCTACCGGCTTTTTCCCAGACTTGTACTACACTTATATTAGTACAATTGAATCACATGCCATTGTAAACTAGAAGTTTACAAATAAGTTATTATGCAACTCTTGCTCACAGGGGAAGTTGATAATTCATCCATCACCAACAAAAATTGGGAATGATTCTATCAATTATTTAGAGCGTATGCATGATGATATCTGTGGGCCAATACAGACATCATGTGGACCATTAAATATTTTATGATCTTAGTTGATGCATCAACTAGATGGTCACATATTTTGTTTATTGTCAACTCACAACCACACGTTTGCGAGATTATTTGCTAAACTAATTCGATTAAGAACTGAATTCCTTGATTATTGAGTCAAGAAAATACGTCTTGATAGCTTAGCAAATCAATTACTAGATGCATTTACTGATCTGAAAAGTGTGACTAAATCTTATATACCAGCTGCAAATACTCCAATAAAAATGGAAACCCCTATTGGAAAACCTAATAAGTCTTAACTACGAATGAAGCGTGGAAGACCAATCGGTTCCAAAGATAAAAATCCTCGAACAAGAAAGGAAGCTAAGAATAAATATGGCCCAAGTGAGGATATAGAAACTCTAAAAGAATCTTCAGACATAACAATCATTTTATCTCGAGAACAGATTGATCAGGTACCCGAAACTCATGAAAATAAAGAGATCTCGACAAATTAAATTCATAATGGAATAGAATAGAATCGACATGAAATATTGGTCTTCATGATGCAAGTTGAGAATGTCTTTGGTTGAGATCCTTAATCCAACGCATACAAAATATTGGTCTTCATCGTCGAAGAAATGATCGCTCAGCCGATGGGGAGAAATGAATTTATTTTAAAAGGATATTGTACTCTTTTTTTTCCCTAGATTTTTTTCCCAATGAATTTTTTCTAGTAAAATTTTAACGAGCATATCCAATACAAACATCAAAAGAAGAGTGTTATGAATAATTGAATGATTCTCTTCCAATGATTTTATTCCTTACTTATAATAATTTATATTTATTACGTTGTTGTCTGTATGTTGTCCTATAAATAAGATTCCTTCTAATTCTAGAAAGATATAATGATGAAATAATACATAATTGTCTTTTATAATCTTTTTCTTTATTTCATAGAAGTAACCAATTTTATTTGCTTTAGCTCATCTACAATTATCCGGTTTATTGTCTGAGTAGAAGTTTGGAAGAAAATCGCAATCAGAGTACATTTTTTTTGACTAAATAAAATATTCATTCATTCCAATCGATAGAGTACATTGTTGCAATACAAATTAAAAATCGCCAAAAACAAAAAGGATGAATCTGCAAACAAACTCACAGCATCCATGTTAATAGCATAAAACGGAAAATTGCATATGCCTACGAATATAACTATGACTATATTGAAATGTCTGAAATATTTATGCCTCCAGATCTGTAGCGTTAATGGCACCAAAGTCATAGATAGGATCTGCACTAGATCGAAACTCATCTATCTACCTGAAACAAATGAACACTACGCACAAAGACAGAAAAACCAAAATACACCGCACAAAGACGGGAAATCAAAACAAACAACAACGCACTAAAATGACGAAATCACAAAAAAAAACTAAATATATGTGAAAATCACTTATTTAACTAATAGAGAAACAAGAACGATTTGGAGGGGTGATTTTGGATCAAAATCGATCCTAAATCACCACTCTCGCAATTAGAGTCACTAGTACAAATAAGACAATATAATTTTAAAATTTACACCCGATTTACTAAAAACGGGTGTAATTGAGAATTTTTGGTGGCAATTTTGTAAATAAAATGTCACTTTTGCATTATCTGGTTATAATATACACCCTTTTTACTAAAAACGGGTTTAAATTAAAAAATTTATTATAATCAAATTTCAATTACTCCTTTTAAACTAAAAAACGGGTGTAAATTTATATAAAAAAAATTGTTTAATTTTATAACTTAAAATATATAATCTATGTGGCAATACTAATGGGTCTATATATAATCTATGTGGCAATACTAAAACTCTTTAATAACGTAATTTATTAAAATATACAAAATCAAAATATACTAAAACTCTTTGTTTTTCATCGCATGCATACTGAACCCATTTTTCACTGAAACTTCATCGCATCGCATGCATACCGAACCCATTTTTCAATCAACTCTGAACTTCATCACTTTCAATCAACTAGTTTCAGCGAAGTTTGATTTCAGGAAGTGTATCGCGTTGCTTCTGTGAATCCTTTCTCATTCGCTCAACTTCGCTTCGCTTCTGTGACGATTGAAAAGGGCTTCGCTCATTCGCTCTCTTCTTCTCCAACACCGCACCGCTCATTTGCTCACTAAAACTGAGAGGAATCCATTTCGCAGTGACGACAAACGAAGCTAAGAGGAAACATTTCACAGTGACGACATTGGTAAGGAAGAATTAGAGGTTTTATACTTTGAGCGACATTAGTAGCTGAAGAATTAGGGTTTATACTCGCAAATTAGTTCCTATTGCTTGATTTTGTTTGAAATGAATTTTGTTTGTGCATGTGAACTTGTTTTTCTTTTTCTGTGACATTGTTTGTGTGAATTAGGGGTTTAGATGTAACCTGTTTTGTTACACATTCCAGTAGTTTGATTCTTAGTGATGTGGGTAATTTTGCTAAACCATTGAAGGGGAAATTTGACTCTTCTGTAAACCCTGCCATGACAGAAACTATATAATCAGTTTTTTAAGGACTCTAGTGTGTGTAGCTTTGAGTTCTACATGAGTTAGTTACCACCACATAAATTAGGGTTTACAAATTAAGCCTATGATACGTCCCGGTGACAACGTGTTATCATGTCTGGTGTGATTGTCCGTGTCTGTGCTTAAGAGGATGGTAGAATCTCACAAATGGAAAATGTGGGTTTGGGGTGTATGAATAAAAACTCAAAGTTTGAAATTGAAGTTTGAAAGTTATTATATTGGGATTTCGGGATAAATTTATTGAGCCGAATCCTATGTTTGATAAGTATTCTTAAAACTTGATGTGCTGAACCACTCTATACATGTATTTGAAATGGCAGATAGCTGGAACTGATAAATTTGCCAAAGTGATAGAGTTTCTTCACAGACAGCTCCACAGGGAGACATTGGTAAACAATTACTATATACTCTACAACTATCTGGTTCTTCAGCATTTCTTATTTTAATGTTTGATTTGTATTCTTTTTATTCATTTTTTGTTCTGTCTTTGTTTTCGTTCAATTTCTTTCAAGAGACATAAACTTGCGTGTAATCTTGACTCTAAAAGAGTGGAAAATCTCCTGTATTTTCTACCACCTCAACAAAGCCTTCTAAAATCTCTTCAGGCACGTGCTTGAGTGGATTCTGTTTTCATATTATTTTGGCATTTTCTTAACAAAAAAATAATAATAATAATCTCGTAACAACTTTTTATACATATATATTTCACTGCATTCACAAGGAGATTGCTCAAGTAAAACGTTGGTATCATTTCACTAATATCGTACTATATTTGACAACACACGATCCTTTCTACTTTATTTGTGGACAGTTTCTGTAGTCTAGCATACATCATAGTTTGTCTTTGCATAATTTGTTATCGCTTCGTAGCAACCAACCACTCATATGACACAATAGCATATATAATCCTATAGTGCATACATCCTCTTGTTTTGTAAAATTTAAATAGTACATTTAGAAGTTGCTTTAACCTTTTTTGTAACTATCTACTTGTTTTAAAAAAAATAGATAATAGACATTTTTAGCTCCCATAAGATAGTTTCAAGTATCTACATCGAAAAACAAATAAAGTAAGGAAAGACCATGTCCATTACTTTTTCTCTTCCATTTTCATATTTTGATTTCAAGCGGTTCCCAGACAATTGAAGCAGCATATATGTGATTGTGATCCAACTCAAAATTTCTGCAACTTTAATTCAAAGAAGCTAAACTTTTACTAGTACCTTCTTTGTCCTTTTCCATTAATGAAAATAAAACATTGCCAAATATTTTCAAATTCAAAAACTTTTTCAAACTTAAAAGAGTTCAGTATCCCATTCAATGTACTCATATGACTACTGACACATTGATAATTGACAAATAGGTAAGAAAATTGTGTATATAATTAGAGTTATTCATAAATAAATATTAAAATTTTGTCTAGAATTATTTAGTTTCAGAATTATGTAGAAAAACCTTGGAATTGGGTCCCTGTGAAATAACTAGATGTTGTCCCTACAGATCACTCTAGAATATGTCACTTTTTCACCAACTAATATGTACAGGATTTGAGTCTAGAGAAGACTGGATGATTTATTATATGTCTTACTGATATAAAACGTTTCGAGTTTTCTACTTCTACTTATTGTTATTGTGAAAGTCATGGTGTTCACTAATGAATTATGTTGTCTTTGATGTTACATGTTTTTGTCTATATTGAGGAGAATAGAGTAGAAAATCATAGAGCTTAATAGAAAGAAGCCTAGCATTTGTTCATGCATTTTCAAGGGTCAAACTACTAGATTTGTGCTGAGATTGTGGCTCTACTAAACTTTAGTTCTCTTATGCAATGTCTTGTAAAATTGTTTCTTGGAATGTGTTTTTGTAGTGAACTGCAGCTTTTTCTGCGGTTAAGGTTATTAATTTACTTTGTATTTTGCTTAGAAGTGATTCACCGTGTTGATGTTTGTGAATGTGCTTTGCATGTGTGTCATATACCTTATTTTGATGAGACTTTAGCCTATCAAATGTTTGAGTTGCAGAAGTAATTCTTAATTTTCTAATGATATTATTGAAGTAACATTTAGTATTTTCTTATTTATATTGATGAATGTATGTTGCTAGGTTCAATGAATTTGATGCCAGTGGTGGACCATTTTCAAAGGAGTTGATTCATTTTCAACTTTTAATTTTATAAATTTAATTAATATCTTATTGTAGAGCTGCCAGTAGTTGTATAATTGTGTTTTTGGGAGTACAGCAGTCACATTTTTGGAAATGAAATTCTGCAGGGTAATTTGAGGGACCTTTCTAATTCCAAGAGAAACCACGAACCCCACCCTCTTCCACCACCTGAGCAGGTATGTTTTCATTGACTATAATGAGTTAATTTTTGCCATTTTAGAAACATTCGGCCGCAACAATCTAGTTCTCCCAAAGACTAGATTTGGTCCTGGAGTATCTCATTTTGTTGCATTTATTTTGTTACTGACATTTAGATTCAATCATCTTTGTCCGCAGAATTGTAATAGTTTGCTCTTGCTGTTTGTGATCATCAAAATGATTCTAATTGTAGAGCTGCCAGTAGTTGTGCATTCTGACAATGAAATTTTGCAGGGTACTTTGAGGGATCTATCTACTTCTAGGAGAAACTACGAACAACACACTCTTCCGCCACCCGAGCAGGTATGCTGTCATTCACTTAGATTGGGTATTGTATAATTCTTCTAGTAAATGCATCCTTTTACCTCTTATATACAACACTTGTTATTGTTATTACTTACAGCTATTAATATTTTGAGTCAATGTGTGTTAAAATGGGTGGTTCCTATTTATGACCGTAGTTATCCCTCCGACAGGGATACGTAACGGAAAACGCCGACTTTGTCAATTAGTTTAATGTAACCATAGCTATCATTCAAATGAATGTAACATATCACTAACCCAAAAAGAACTCTGATTTTACATATCACTAACCCAAAAAGAACTCTGATTTATTAGTCCACTATGGATAAGTGTTCTTTAGTTAAGCCAGGACAGAGAGCTCATCATAAGTGGAAAGGTCCAGATAAAATCAGTAGGATATACTGCGATTGGATCGACGACTTCGACTAGAGGTATAATAACCTATATTCCCAATCTTGGAAACATGGAAATGAGGACTTATGTAATCACCATGTTGCTGAATAAGCTATGAGTATCATTCCCACATTTTAGGGTGATTTAGTGGAAAAGAGTACGCAAGGCGATATTCAATTTGAAGAACGGGAAGACATATTAACTACTGCACTTGGGTCAAGTGAACGTCCCGGTCGGATCCGCACTGCTCCTAGGGGTGTGGGCTTTAAGAAGTACTTTGGAAAAAGTTCAAACTCCAACTTAAAAGGTGTCACACAAGATGACCTCCAAGCCTTAGTGCAAAAGCTAAATGATGATTATCAAGATAGATTACAGAAAGAGCTCCAAAAACAAATAGAGCTCCAAAAACACATGAAAATTGAGATGGATGATGAGAGAGCTAAGCTCCAAAAAGAAATGAAAATCCTTCAAGAGATGCAATTAGAACTCCGCCCTAAGAGTACTAAAGAGGTACCTCGTGTTTTCTGCGTTTTATCTTAAGTGCTTCAGACTTTTAGTGAAATTTTTCTATTCAATTTTTTGGTCCTTTGCATGTGTGTTTGTTAGTTGTGTGTGCATTAAAATCTGTGAGATCTGTGAGTATGAGTTGTTAATCTGTGAGTATGGTATTTCTTTGTGGTATATCTCATATTCTCAGTGTGTTAAATAGTATATCTCATTAAAATTGGTCATAATGATTAATCTAAGGCATTACAATTGGTCATATTTCTCTTGATTTTGGTTACAGTCGTGAGGCATGGTAGTTACATTTTAAAAGCCATGCATAGTGTTGCTAGACTCATTAGCTGATGAGGTAGGTTTGTTCCCTTATGAATTAATGACCATGTTTCTGGTTACAAATTTCAACACTGGCCATATCTATTATAGTCAATGCAATATCCATGATTAAAACATGTTCCATGGGCAATCTCCATGACCATTTCAACACTGTCTTTGTTTTTTGAATAAAAATGGTCCACTTATAAGGCAAAGTAATAGTTTTCATTTACTGTCAGTTCACAACAGAAATTCATTGAAACATGAACAAAGATAGAAAATGCAGGGGAATATTTTTAGGAGCCAAACCAAATCCATGCTTTCTAATGAGGGTATTTATTTGCAACACTGTCTTTGTTTTTTGAATAAAAATGGTCCACTTAAAAGGCAAAGTAATAGTTTTCATTTACTGTCAGTTCACAACAGAAATTCATTGAAACATGAACAAAGATAGAAAATGCAGGGGAATATTTTTAGGAGCCAAACCATTTGTTTCATTTATAAATTATAAATTAACATTTGTTTCAACATTTCAAATATCTACATGGCATTTGTATCTCTAAGAATGTCAGTGAACTATTTGGATTTCTTGATCCAAATAGGACACTAATTACCACTAGAGATCCCAATGCTATTAAATCTTACATACAAGATGGGTTGGATGGCGAGTCAAAAAAATGTTACTTAGGACCATTGTTAAATAAGTAAGTACATGTTTCCTTCAAGGTTTTGTGATTTTTTTAATGTTATTTTTTGTAATATTTGAGTTTTAATGATTCTAACACTTGTTTTGAAACTACAGCAATCACTGGCAATTGTATGTTATTTGTCCCCAAGATAACGATATCTTTTGGTTTTGTTCATTAAACACAAAACCCAAGAAACGTATTAAGAACATACTTGAGGGGTAAGAAACATATAAATCAAGAGACATTATTTATACTTCATTTTTGTATCGTTTAACTGTATATTTATAAGTTATTTATGCTGCAATTTCTTTTATCAAAGCTGTAACAGGATATCAGTTATTAAGAGGTTTTGAGAATAAAAAGCCTAATTGGAAGATTGTCAAGGTAATTGCTTGATATTGTTGATATTATGAGAATGAATTCGTAATGATATGCTTCATTATAATATATTTCAGTACTAATATGCTTTGTATCTTATATGTAGACACATCATCAAAACAATGGATGGGCGTGTGGATATTATGTAATGAAGAACATGTTTGATATTGTTGATACTTCCATTGTTGAAAGATTCGATGAGGTAGTATAATTTAAAATATTTTCGTCTTGCATGTATTTATTGAAAAATATGTAAATTATTGTTTTAATATTGTTAATTTATTATATGTTGAACTTGTAGATATTTACAGACACGTCACCATATGAAAAAGAGACAATCGACCATATTCGGCAACTTTGGGCTCAAGTATTTTTGCAAATGGTTGAAAATTAAAAGGTTGAGGATCAAAAGGTTGAGGAGCAAAATCTACCCGATCAAATGCAAATGGTTGAAGAGGATAAGGAGATAGAAATGTTGCCAAAACAAAAGCCAAAGAAGAAGAAGAAGAAGAAAACTTATATATGAAGAAAGTGTTATGACTTAGTTAAAATATAATTTTCATGTACTTGAAATATTATGACTGCACATGATTTTGTATACTTTTTGGTTAATATTAAAAATATTTTGACTTAGTTAAAATATGACTTTTATAAGTATGATTTTATAGTATTTGCAATATTATGACTGAAAATAAAATATAATTAAATGGTGTTTATGAAATAGGGTGTAAATAGATATAATTGCTCATTCATAAATGGCGTATTTACACCCGATTTTTACTAAAATAGGGGGTAATTAAGAACATATTTACACCCGATTTTTACTAAAATAGGGGGTAATTAAAACACAATTAAGCCCAATTACACCCGATTTTTACTAAAATAGGGTGTACTTAAAACATAATTAAGCTCAATTACACCCGATTTTTATTAAAATAGGGGGTAATTAAAACACAATTAAGCCCAATTACACCCGATTTTTATTAAAATAGGGTGTACTTAAAACATAATTAAGCCCAATTACACCCGATTTTTATTAAAATAGGGTGTGATTAAAACGTAATTAAGCCCATTTACGCCCTATTTTTATTAAAATAGGGTGTAATTAAAACGTAATTACGCCCATTTACACCCAATTTTTATTAAAACAGGGTGTAATTAAAAACGTAATTACGCCCAATTACACCCGATTTTTATTAAAAAAGGGTGTAATTAAAAACGTAATTACGCTCAATTACACCCGATTTTTGTTAAACATAACGGGTGTAAATTCGTTAGACATTTCTCACCCTGTGGATATACACCCGATTTTTATTAAAAATAATAGGTGTAAATTTAATAAAAAACGGGTGTAAATTAACATTTTTGTACTAGTGAGTACATTAAATAACAGTACATTAATGAATTAAATTTCAAATTATATTAAATAGTATGAAACTACAAATACCGATTCTTAATAAATAACAAAAAATTCTTACATAAAAAACAAGAAAAAAAAATGAAATCCAAGCATCAAATAATAAATAAAATTGATTGCACTTTTTGATAAGAGAAGCCTAATACTATAAACGTGAGAGATTGGAATTAACAGGAAAATAAGAAACTACAATGGGAGCTCCATTTGTTTTTTCTTTGCTCTTTAACAATTTTTCTGAAGAAGAAGAAGATTTCGATTGAGATGGTTTTTCAACATAATCCGAAACTTGAGATAATGAGTTTGAAGATATGCCAAAACAATTGAAGAAGGATGAAATGAAAGCCATAAAAAAGTGATTTAGTTTGCACTATTTTGTATAGCCAAAGAAACAAATGAAACCAAGATTAAGGTGTGGCTAGATATTGAAGTGGAATTTTAGTTTATGATAGTAAGCAAAGCTAAAATAATGATTGAGTTGTGGAGTGAAATTAGGTAATGAACTTGGCGTATTTATAATGTCATTATATCATATGATATAATAACAAAAATATTAGGAAGATATAGTATTAGTCTATTTACTTAACGAACAAGGAGAATGTAAGGGACCACATATATAGATGTTTGAAAATGTTATCATGTTGAAATTTTGTGGCTGCTTTAGACACATGTTAATTATGTATTCGAAATTACAATGTTGTTTCCTTTGTCTTTTTCGGTTCTTATTTGGTGCATGAAACTTGATTTGGGGAGAAGCTGGTCTTATCATCTTGATTGAGAAATAGGACTTTGTTCTATAGAAAGATATACAAACATTATTTTACATAGTAAAGAAATTCTTGCATCTTAAATTCATTTTTTATTTATTTTAAAACAACTAATAAGGAGAAAAAAATTTAAAATTCATTTAAAATTTAATTTTTTTTAATTAGAATTATGGGATGGTTGTGATAGTAGAATAGAGATACATTTTATTTAAAAAAAATTTTAATTGATAAAAAAGTTGTAATTGATTGTGTAAGAATACTTGTTATAAATTGATGTTGTGTCTATCTAAATTTTTTTCCACATAGTGTTATAAACCGATGAGTAGTCATAGTCGAAAACAATCTAAACGTCGAGTGATTGAGAAACATGAAAGGCATAAAATTTTAAGGAATTTTGTCTCCGGATCATGATTTGACATCTATGGTAATTTATACATGGTTTTTATTATGGTTTATGGAGATTGAAATTAAGGTATGACATACTCGGATGTCATTCACGATGTCAAGAGATCTGATCTATTATTAAAGTAGTAGAGGCAGAATAGAAAGATCCCTCATTTATTAATTACTCCTAAACAAGAGTCAATGAGACCTGGGATCACACATGTTCAGTAAATTTAACCAGATTGTAACATTTAAATGGTTTTGTTCAGGAACAGCTAACACTTCTGAACCTGATGTTATAAACGATGTCATAACATTTATAACTGAACAAACAAAGCAGAAGATAAATAACACAGTTAATTGTTAACCCAGTTCGGTCTAACTATCTACTCTGGGACTACCAATCCAGGAAGAAGATTTCACTATCAGTAGTACTATCTTATGAAAACAACCTCTGGTTTACAGATAAACAACCTCGGGTTTACCTAGTCACTACCCAATGCAACCTTTATCTTAGAACTCCATCCAAGACAAGAGAACCTCTGCTCACTCCCTAGTGATACCTAACTGTTACAACCCTGCAACAACTATTTACACAATTAACAATGCACAATAACTTGATCTTGCTTCACAGCTTCGATCAAGGATACAATACTTAATTCTTACCTATAGGTTTCAAGTGAGGACAATCACTTCTCTTACCTACAGGTTTCGAGAAGGACAAGGCATCCATCCCACAACCTGGGTGGTCTACCTATAGAAACCCTAATAACTACATCGTTTTTAAACAAGGTTTTCTATATCAAACTAGGTTACAAAGATTCCTATTTACAACCTGATATCAATTGGACTTGGGCTTACAATTCGCAACATTACTTGCTGTTACAAATATGCAGAAATTCATCTAAGTCCAGCATCCAGGTTCTAAACCTAATAAGTACTAAGTATCCCGTCAAAGTACTAAACAACTTTTCAGTTAGAATTTTCTACTCACACTAGGTCATTCTGACTGATTACCTCTTCATATTTATACTTTCTTTTCTTGGCAAATAAACAAAAAAGAACTGAAGATCTTGAGATGATGTTGTAACATCAAATATGACATCATCCTTCATGGTTCTTGATTCACATCTTTAATGTCAAAATGACAACACTCGGGGTAGTAACAAAATAATCCAATTATCAGCAATATCCAGACATATCAAGGGATAAAATAGTCAGCATCTCAATAAGCTTTTCTTCAGACTTTCATTCTGATTTTGAGATGATGGATGCCATAGTCTGTACCTATAGAGGAGATCCCCTCAGTTTGATTTCTAGAATAGACTTAGTTATAGCATGACACTAATTTAGTCAGGTTCATCTGACTTCCTTGATTTCAAACAAACTACCCTTTCTGGATAACAACTAAGGCAGTACACATTCTTGACCATATTTCACTGTGATTGAAACACAGTATTCAGCTCTAACAATTGCTCTATGGTTATGAATACTTATCTGGTTTCGTTGATCAGAGGAAACTCCCAGATATAGGCTCATCTTAAGTACAACATAAAGGATCAGAAAGGAATACCTTCATGAGTTTTCTTAGTAGCACTGAGCACATGTTAATTGTGTCCTAATTAACTTAGCCAGATGTCTCCTCTTCCAGACTAGTAGTAGGTTCCAAACCAATGTTCTCACATTACATTAGTTTAGCACCAGAACATTTGTTCTTCTGCTGGTAGCTGCATACCAGTTCTTAATGTCCTAACATCCAGTAGGACATTTGTTCCTCCTTCTAGGAACACTCAGCCTTGAAATTTTCGAGGTACACACTTGCAGATAATTATGAATATCATTGATCAGTTGACATTCATCAGCTCTAATAAACCATGTCATTATGAGTGGACTTGAGATATTACTCAAGTATCTTTGACACTTTAATTATAGTTGTCAATTTCTGTCTACATTCTGTTGAACCTTCATAACCCTTGGGTTTCTCAGAGACTGTGCAGCGGAAAATAGTCATATCTCAACAGAATTCACATAATGCTTACTTTAAGTGTTAGTATAAAGCATGACAACTACAGATTAATTGATGCTCAATTTTGCACAATGCTTGCTTCTGCATCAAGCAACAGACTAGACATAACCAAGATCCTGACCTGTCAAACTCACATAAATACAGAGGTTACCTTATCAATGTCTTCACTCTCGCATGAAGGTTTTGATGCCATTCTTCTATCCACAGATACCAGTTGAATTAGTTCTGAAATTCAAGTTCTTCACTCCCGCATGAAGTCTTTGGATTTAGCACTCCTTGTTCCAGCATCAAAGCTCTTAGGTCAGGCAGGTCTAATCATATAGGTCCATCCTCCACTTCAAGGGACCATACAATATGAAAATTCTTTGTTCAAACAATCTTCTACCTTTACCACAACCAAAATATATCCCTCATGGATCTCATCTAGAAACAGACAGGATGCCTGCTCTGATACCAATTGAAATTCTGGTATGATAGACTCGGATGTCATTCATAATGTCAAGACATTTGATCTGTTATTAATGTAGCAGAGGCAGAATAGAAAGATCTCTCATTTATTAATTACTCCTAAACCGGAGTCAATGAGACCCGGGATCACACGTGTTCAGTAAATTTAACCAGATTGTAACATTTAAATGGTTCTGTTCAGGAACAGCTAACACTTCTGAACCTGATGTTATAAACGATGTCATAACATTCATAACTGAGCAAACATTGCAGAAGATAAATAACACAGTTAATTTTTAACCCAGTTCGGTCTAACTACCTACTCTGGGGGCTACCAAGCCAGGAAGAAGATTTCACTATCAGTAGTACTATCTTATGAAAACAACCTCTGGTTTACAGATAAACAACCTCAGGTTTACCTAGTCACTACCCAATGCAACCTTTATCTTAGAACTCCATCCAAGACAAGAGAACCTCTGCTCACTCCCTAGTGATACCTAACTGTTACAACCCTGCAACAACTATTTACACAATTAACAATGCACAATAACTTGATCTTGCTTCACAGCTTCGATCAAGGATACAATACTCAATTCTTACCTATAGGTTTCAAGTGAGGACAATCACTTCTCTTACCTACAGGTTTCGAGAAGGACAAGGCATCCATCCCACAACCTGGGTGGTCTACCTATAGAAACCCTAATAACTACATCGTTTTTAAACAAGGTTTTCTATATCAAACTAGGTTACAAAGATTCCTATTTATAACCTGATATCAATTGGACTTGGAATTACAATTCGCAACATTACTTGTTGTTACAAATATGCAGAAATTCATCTAAGTCCAGCATCCAGTTTCTTCAATCTTCTGATCTGATTCTTCCTGAATCTTCAATCTTCTGATCTGATTCTTCAAATATTCTTTTGACCTTTAAAACTGCGCCACATAAGATTACAAAATATTCTTCGAATATCCTGTATCTGTTGAGTACAAACTGAATCTTTCTTCCAGTTCTGCAGGCATGATGTCATGAGTTGATGTCAGGACATTCCATATAACATTTTGCTTGTACCTGTTTTGTTCATTTTATATTTGCAAGATTCACAATTGAACTTTTTGCTGCTATTATATGTTTTAGCCAAACATTAGACAATAATACAAAACAGACAGAGCATCAACAGAGATTAATTAATAACCTCTGGGAGAAATTCTTGCATTGACACGACCATAAATCTATTTCTTAGGCACAACCAATAAGAAGAGAGTAATTTTTTAATTTATTTTTATTTTAATTTTATTTTTAATTGAATTCATGGGGTGGTTGAGATTATGAAGGAGAGAGGAAATTCTTGATTTATTTTTTAATTAATTAAAATTTTGTGATTGGTTGTGTGTAAAACAATTTCTTATATCCGTGTCCACCTAAGAATTTTTCTAACCTTTGGTCTAATTATTGTCGTACGATGTTGGAATATAATTCAATATGTTATTCGATGGCTTCTTTCAACTATGAGTTTATAGAGCTATTTTGGAATTTTAAGATGATTTATTATTTTTGTACTTAACAATTTGTGAATTTTTTTTTTAAATAACCATGTTTAATAAAAAAAATTACCAAAAAAACTATGTTTTTGGGGTATTTACCAAATTGCCTAGGTTTGGAAAGACAAATAAGTGGATGCGCCATTCCATTTGGCACAAAGGTACCTTACTAGCCATTTCAAATGGCGCAAATGTTGTAGAATTTAGGGCACATTCATGTTAGCCAATCCATTTGGCGCATGCATTCATCATGTAACACATATGCGCCATTTCATTTGGCTCCTATGTGTTGTGCCTTTTTTTTTCAAAATTAACTCGTTTCAGGTATTTTCGCGCAAAGTTTTTGATTCCGGTCTTTTATTTTCGTAAAAACGTCTGATAAACCGAGTTCATAAAATTCTTATTAACCCTAAATAAGGTTTGCATCGTCGATTTCAGTTTTTTACTAAAGCACAATTTATTGATGAAAGACTGAGGAAAGGTTACAAGAGTTGGCAAGCGAAATTGATACATTGTCGTAAAAGAAAAATACAGAGTAGATTAAACTTGCGACAAGGTCGAGCCACGATTAGGGCATCTTTTTTTATCGTGCCCCACCTGACGACAAATGCTGCATTTTTTTTCCAATTTGTCGTGGACGTCCATTTCGGTTCTAATCCGCATACTATTGGGGCGACCCTTTTTCTTTCGCCGTATTGCGTCGTTATGCCAAACTACCTCCCCATCATACTTAGGCCAGTAATCCTCCTTGTTTACAACTGGAAATGCAGCACTGTAAACTCAGAGTAATGTTTGAGCCTTGTAAATTGGAGACAGTAATGATTTTGCATCGCGGTGCGCAAACGCACATGCAGCTATGACATGTGAGCAAGACATATGAAAAGCTTTAAACCTTCCACAGTCGCACCAATCTTCGTCTAGCAGAACCCTATATTATTGTCTTGGCAAACCCTCATTGTGGTCAATTGTTTCGCGCACACTGAACGTGCGGTTGAATCGGTCGAAAGAAGTTACTTGATGAGTGTTTGCTTTTGCCGATTGCTGTTGCATAAACTTCATACAACTATCACTTAACAGTTGACCAGATTGTCTAACATCACCCCATTTCCTGCCTCTCATTGAGAAGAGCGAATCCATCCTAAAGTAGGTTGCCTCCACTAGTGTAGTGATAGGATGGTTACGAATGCCTTTGAAAACTCCATTCATGGATTCCACCAGATTTTGTCGTCATATGGCCCCATCGCACACCTTTGTCATAAGCCCTTGTCCATTTCTCCCCAGATAAGTTATCTATCCAACTTCCTGCATCTGGATTTGTTATTACAATCTCACTCCGATAATGCTGAAATGTGGTTTGCGTTAATGCGTAACCAGTATTGACCAGGGCCTTTCTGAGATGTCTGTCCTTGATCTCCCGCATGAAGTTCTGGGCGATGTGGCGAATACAATAGACGTGTGTTATACCCCAAAATTTGTCCGCATCTTTTTCAGAAAGAAGGCAACAGACTTCTGTCCAAAAATTGGGAGTTTCATATAATCTTGGATTTTATTTCATAAACATCCTGATTTTGTGAATACTCGGTTTTTAGAATTTTTCTTATACGGTATTTTGGTTCGTTGTTGAATTTATTCTTACCCAAACGCCAAATACTGTTTATCACTTTACACACGCTGTTTATTTGAGATTTATTTGCAGATAAATAGTACTGACGCAATTGGTACAAAATTAAATTTTGCAGGCCAAAGTCCGGGGGTTCAGACTGTACTGGTAACAAGTAAATTATTATTAGTTTTTGTTTCCCACTAATTTTTGAACTATATATTATTATTTTCAAAATCTCTTCTAATATTTTCAAAACCTCTTCCTTTCTTTTCAAATCTCTTTCTTTCAAATCAAATCCTAACTTTATTCTATACATCTGTTAGCTGAAGATTTCGTTTTGTAGTATTTGTCCTGCGAAGAAGTAGAAAATCGAAGGAAAGATGGTTACTGATAGCCATCCCTTAAAAATAAAAGAATGGCTACTGATGGTCATGCTTCGAGAATAAAGATTTCTAAGTTCGCTATGAAGATAATGAATACTGAAAGCTAGTGAAAAGTATGTGTCTTCGAGGACTTAGACAAAATTTATAAATATATTCAAGTATTACTACTTAGCGTATTTTCGTAGTGTTTTAATACACTGCCACGCGTCGAAGACGGACTCAGGCGGGAAGATTTGAAATTCGAAGACGGTTTCGTAACTGTCCAAGCAACAGATGGCGTCGCTAGAAGTTCTTATGAGAAACGTGGCAGCAGATTAGTGTAGGACCGTTAAGGTCGAAACTAGTATAAATAGGAGTCTTAATGTTAGGATTCTGTGTGTTCATTTTGTACAAATCACTCACATATTTACTCAAGTATCAAGCGTTAAGAGAAAGAGTTCGCTGAGAAAATGTACGTATGACACCACCACTTTAATACATGTGTATTATCTTTTGTTTTCAAATATCTTCCAAAATTACTGCATTTCGTTTACTTCTTGCCATTTACATTTCTGTATCTTTACTTTAATGTCATTTACTTTCGAATTACTTTCATGTTATTTACTTTCAAAGTCTTTAATGTTTCTGCAGTTTAAAATTCTTTACGTTTTAATAGTCCTTTTAATTTCATATGTTATGTTGCTTATCTTTTCGTTGAAGTCACAATTGTATATAACAAAGTGATTATCAAGACTATTTGTTCTTTAATCGAACAACGCTTATTGAAGAAGACAAATCATGAATATGGTTCGAATGAACGTTGATAACAATCTTCTTGACTATGTGTCCTAGGATCAATCTAGTCGATCCTGCGAGTAACCAAATCATATTTATTATAGTTTGGAAGACTAGCGGTTGTTTACCGAAAATCACCGTAAACAAATTGGCACGCCCAGTGGGACAGTGTCAAGCAGATTGTTTTAATCAATTGCTTTATTTTTGTCTAGACAATATCAAGATCTTGTATGAACCTTAGGAACGGTAAATTAAAGAACAGTGCACAACCGATTCCCAAACGAAGGTACAACAAGAAAATGGTCGTTACGGCCAGTGCAGGGGGTGATCGAGATCCCCCACAAGGTTCAGGATCAGGAGCGGCAAATTCGACTTCTACTCAAGGAACACGAGATGCAACGGGTCCAAATGGATCGAGACCTGCAGATAATTCTCAGGCTTTGCCTGAAAATAATACAGGGCCTTCAGGGACTATTCCAGTTTCAGTGTCGACAACCGCACCCTCATCCACAAGCGCAGAGGACGTATTGTTTGCCTCGACAAATGCTGCAAATAATTTGTCTGGTCAAGGCACGAATTCTGCTTTCGAATGGAGACCAAATAGTTCATATGGAATGCCATACCCATATGGAACAGGCGTACGAGGGGCAGGACCTATATATGCCCCAACTAACAATGCGACATTTTCACCGAATGGTAGTTCAGTGGGTCGAAGTGCACATAACACTAGTTTTTCTACCCAGGTGCCCCACTTTACCACAAATAACCAAGCAGCATTTCGACAAGAAATGGATGCAAGCAACCATGATATGGTGGGGGTTTTGGCCAGAGAATTAACTTCAGTTTTAAGCCCACTAATGGCAAATGTTACTACTACAAATAGAGAAAACATGGAGACTTTCCAAAAGATATCATCTCAAATGAATCGAATGGCGGAATTCATGGGAGTAACACCACCTAAAAGGAAAGACAAACAGCCTTCGAATCAAGAAGAGAAGCCCATTTTGGAACGTGTACAAGATATAGTTCCGTCATCTAGGACAGCCACTAGGGATGTAGGCCCCTCACGAAGAACAGAGATGTTCGAAGGAACTCCAGTAATTAACTTAGAAGCTTCAAATCAAAGAGCCGTCCCCGTTCGACAGGAAACGGAGGAGGAGCGACCCAGATTAAGGATTGTGGGTAGGAACGAACACCCAGATGAGGTTGTTCAAAGAGTCAGAAGAGAAAATCTGGCTACAGAAAATAACTTTACTGCCATGATAGAAAGGGTTATGGCTAATAATGGCCTTAGTACTGGACTTAGACGTCCAAATTATACATCCCCTATATCAGATTATATCATGCAGACAGAATTGCCTAGGGGCACTAAGGTACCCAAATTTACAAAATTTTCAGGCGAAACTAATGAGTCAACGGTGGAACATATTGCTAGATATTTGACAGAAGCAGGAGACTTAGCGGGAAACGAGGATTTAAGGATCAAATATTTCCCTAGTTCGCTGACAAAGAATGCCTTCATCTGGTTTACTACTTTGCCACCAAATTCGATAGATGCATGGGCATACTTGGAAAGGCTTTTCCATGAGCAATTCTACATGGGTCAAACTAAGATAAGTTTGAAAGAATTGGCCAGTGTTAAAAGAAAATTCACAGAAACAATTGATGATTATTTGAATAGGTTCCGTTTCTTGAAATCAAGGTGTTTTACAACAGTCCCAGAGCATGAACTTGTCGAAATGGCTGCAGGTGGTCTAGATTATTCAATAAGAAAGAAACTAGATACCCAATACCTTAGGGACATGGCCCAATTAGCAGACAGGGTTCGACAAGTCGAACGCCTGAAAGCAGAAAAAGTTAGGGCGAATAAAAGTTATAAGAAAGAAAGAGTAGCGTACGTCGAAGCCGAGGACGCTGACGATGAGTCTTTCAATGACTCATATAGCCCTGAAGAAGTCAAAATAGGCTTGGCTGAATTGAAAGAAGCGCCACCTTACGCCTGCAAATTGCTAAATCCTGCAAATGGAAAAAACCCAGTAGAAAACGATAAGAATGATAGGTTCCCTAAGAAAACTTATACATTCGACATTACCAAGTGTGATGAAATATTTGATTTATTGGTAAAGGATGGCCAAATGATACTACCTCCAAATTCAAAAATTCCTCCGTTGGAACAACGGAAGAAAAGAGGTTTTTGTAAATATCATGGGTTTTTAGGCCATAAAACTTCTCAATGTTTTCTTTTCAGGGATCTAATTCAAAATGCTCTCAATGATGGAAGGTTGAAGTTTGCTGACAAGACCAAGAGTCATATGAGGGTCGATACCAATCCCCTGAACATTGCTGACGCCAGCCTCTGTGAGGTAGAAGATATCAACATGGTGGAGGCATCTGAAGTTGAAGTTGTGGAAACTAAAGCAATGTTCAATGGAAAGCAGGCTACTGAAGGCCTAAAAGGTGACATAGTCTTCAACACTGTTGTTGAAGAATCTTCCAAGACAGAAATAACTGAAGCATCGAAGGAAGAAAACAGTGAGGCCACTGAAGACCTCAGGATGAAACTCCTGAAAATCCAGATCTCTGAAGTTCCTCCAGCAGCGGTTAACATGGTCAGCGCCAGACGACCAGTGTCTGAATTTGGTGAACTAGAGACATGGCTGACGAGGCAAAATGGGGGCATCGAAGTTTCCCCAAGAACCGAAAGCCTCAAAGAATATCTCTGGAATTTCCACGAGAGAAATGGTGGTAAGCAATGGATGTGTCCAAGGTGTTCGATCATGCTGAATCGAAGGGTCGAAGCCAACTTCGAAAGGGTTCGACGCGAAAGATGGGAACACCCAAGAAGAGAGCCAAATCCCCTACTACAACTGTACCCAAAGATGGAGGAAAGCTTGGTAGGATTTTTGGTCAGATGCCACAAAGAAAACACTGAAGTTGCTCTGTGCCCAAGATGTAGGGCAGTCTATGATGAAATGCTAGCACGATCATTCGAACGTGTGTACTGCTACATGAGTCGAGAAACTCAGGGGTTGCGTCCTAACCTGTACGGTTTCGACATATGGACTCCAACAAAGAGGCCTGATAGCCCACACCCCAGAGCTCGAAGGGTAACTTTCAAAATCCCTGCAGATGCGCCAAGGGATAGGTGGGTGCAAGCTGATGCTAGAACCAACAAATGGCGAAGTTGGGACCAAGGTGGTAGAACTACAATGGTGTATAGGAAACAATTTCAAAGACCAAATCGAGAGGCGTATCGATTGGAGAATTATAAAGGAAAAAATCCTATGTCTCGGTCCCAGTGGAGAAGGCATCAGAGAATAAAAAAGGCTCAGAAGGAATACAGGCCAAGAGAAGCTGGAGAATCTAGTAGCAACCAAGTCCCATACCAGGGGGCGAAGTCAAACAAACCTCCGGTGGAACGCAGATTATTCGAAGCTGAAAAACTCTTGGATGAAGAAGAAAAGATGCGTTCAAATTCCTGGAAAGAAGAGGATAGAATGACAAATGATTTTGATTCTGATGGAGTGTCATCTATAAACTTGAATTGCAATGTTGTTTCCGTACTCCCTCACGAGTTTAATCAGGAAACTGAAGTGGAAGACTGTGAAGAGGCTGATATCGAAGAAATGACAAAACACAGACCTGTGTGTTACTATGTGCTGAATAATGGTGCAGTAGAAGAGCAGAATGCTTTCTTCGAAAGGCCTGATGAGGGTATGCGAAATCATTTGAAGCCACTCTATATCAGGGCTAAGATTGAGAACGTTGGCATTAATAAAGTCCTAGTTGATGGGGGAGCAGCAGTGAACCTAATGCCTCAATACATGCTAAAAAGAATTGGTATGTTCGATACGGATATAAGGCCACATAACATGGTTTTATCTAACTACGAAGGCAAAATAGAACAAACACTAGGAGTTGTTCAAGTCAATTTGACAGTAGGCTCAGTTACCAGGCCAACCATGTTCATGGTTATACCAGCAAAAGCAAACTACAACCTTTTGCTTGGTAGGGAATGGATTCATGGGGTAGCAGTTGTGCCCTCAACAATGCATCAGAGGGTGACAATTTGGAGAGAAGATGGTATAGTGGAGAATATCGAAGGTGATCAGAGTTACTACATGGCTGAAGTCAACCAGGTGAACAAAACCAACTTCGATAGGAACCTGGCAAACATAGGCCCTTGTCATGCTGCAGAAGAGATGTATACCCCAAATAAAAATGCATTGTACTATTTAACTTTACACCCAAATGGATTCCAATGGGATAGAGAGATCATGGATGGTCCACCAGATACAGCACCATTGGAGAATTATCCGACAATACGACCAACAGGCTGGGACGATGACATTAATCATGTCTGAGTCTTCGTTCTTCGAAAAGATTTCGGCCTATGTGGCCGAGAACAAAAGGAAGGCGGCTCTCGAAGCCGAACTATCAAATACAAAGATAGATGCAGTTCTAACCAAAGAAGGAATAACAGAATTGGAGATACGTACGAGTTTCGAACTCCCTGAACACACGACTCCAGACGAAGAGATCATAAGAGAAGAACCAAACCGAAGGTTGGATGCAATATACGACGAGGAACCTTTGGGATTCGAAAAAGACCCAATGGCGTCGAACATAAAGATGTTGGCCCAAGATCCACTTGAAGAAGTAAATCTTGGAGACAATGATCAGAAAAGGATAACATATATCAGCGCGAAACTAGAACCAGAATTGAAAGCAACGGTCATCAAAATGCTGAAAGAAAACAAAGATTGTTTTGCTTGGGACTATGATGAGATGCCTGGTCTAGGAAGGGATTTAGTCGAACTAAAATTTACAATAAAAGAAGGGAAGAAGCCCATAAAGCAAACTCCCAGAAGATTCGCGCCAGAGATTCACTCGAAGATTAAAGCAAAGGTCGAAAGACTCTTAGGTTGCAAATTTATCCAAACTACAAGGTATGTTGAGTGGATTGCTAATATAGTACCTGTAATTAAAAAGAATGGCTCATTAAGAGTATGCATAGACTTTCGTGACCTTAATGCAGCTACTCCTAAAGACGAGTATCCCATGCCTGTAGCAGAAATGCTAGTAGACTCAGCCGCAGGTTTTGAGTATTTGAGCATGTTGGATGGATATTCGGGATACAATCAAATTTTTATAGCAGAAGATGATGTATCCAAGACAGCATTTCGTTGCCCAGGGGCAATAGGCACTTACGAATGGGTTGTGATGCCTTTTGGTTTGAAAAACGCTGGGGCAACTTATCAAAGAGCAATGAATTCTATATTTCATGACTTTATAGAAACATTCATGCAAGTATATATAGATGACATTGTGGTAAAATCTACCTCGGGTATGAGTCATCTCGATCATCTGAGCCAATCATTCGAAAGAATGAGGAAATATGGCTTGAAGATGAACCCTCTTAAATGTGCTTTCTTTGTGCAGGCAGGTGATTTCTTGGGTTTCGTAGTCCACAAAAAGGGATAGAAATTAACCAGAACAAGACGAAAGCCATTAGGGAAACCAAGTCCCCATCCACGAAGAAAGAACTACAATCATTATTGGGTAAGATAAATTTCTTAAGGAGATTTATCTCTAACTTGAGTGGACGCACGCAGGCTTTCTCCCCTCTACTTCGGCTTAAGCAAGAAAAATTCGAATGGCGTGCTGAACATCAAGAAGCTTTCGATCAGATAAAGCAATACTTGACTTGTCCACCAATTCTGTCTCCCCCAAATGGGAAGAAGCACATGCGCCTATACATTTCAGCGTCAGATAAAACAATAGGCAGCATGCTGGCCCAGGAAGATGAGAATGGCATCGAAAGAGCCATTTATTACTTAAGTAGAGTACTCAATGATGCAGAGACTAGATACACTGATATAGAAAAACTCTGCCTTTGTTTGTATTTCTCTTGTATCAAACTTAAGTATTATATAAAGCCAGTTGATGTTTACGTTTCATCTCATTGTGATGTTATTAAACATATGTTATCTAAGCCAATACTACATAGTCGAATTGGCAAGTGGGCTTTGGCCCTTACTGAATATTCATTAATATTTCAGCCTCTCAAGGCAATGAAAGGTCAGGTTGTGTCAGACTTCATTGTCGACCATGCGGTGGTTGAGAATCATCAGCATTATGTGGACTTAAAACCTTGGAAGTTATACTTCGATGGTTCAACGCATAGAGAGGGTACTGGGGTCGGAATGTTGATAATTTCTCCTGATGGAATTTCAACAAAGCTCAAGTTTAAAATCGAAGGTCCATTATGCTCCAACAATGAAGCTGAATACGAAGCATTAATTGCTGGACTTGAGGCTTTGTTAGAATTGGGGGCAACCAGAGTCGAAATTAAAGGAGACTCCGAATTGGTCATTAAACAATTGACAAAGGAATACAAGTGTATCAAAGAGAATTTGATCATGTATTTTGTCATCGCAAATAGGCTACTCAAGAAATTCGAATATGTGGAATTAAAACACGTATCAAGGGTGAATAACCAGGAAGCAAACGACTTGGCACAATTAGCTTCAGGATATAAAGTATCAAAAGAAAAGTTGGAAGAATTGATTGAAGTAAGAGGAAGAGCAATGTTTACTAAACTTTCGCCAAGTGATCTAGAGAACTCACAATTGGGTTATGCCAACAAAGAACAATTCGAAGTACTAAATATAGACTCGTTGGCAGACACAGATTGGAGGAGTCCAATTATTAACTACCTAAAAAACCCTTCGACGGATACAGACAGGAAAATCAAGTATAGAGCATTGTCATATTTTCTGATGGGAAATGAATTGTTCAAGAAAACTCCTGAAGGGGTATTGTTGAAATGCTTGGGTGAAGCGGAAGCATATTTGGCTCTGTCGAACGTACATAGTGGGGCATGTGGTGCACATCAAGAAGGGCACAAAATGAAATGGCTCTTGTTTCGTTATGGGATGTATTGGTCTTCGATGTTAAAGGATTGCATAGAGTTTGTGAAAGGGTGCCAAGAGTGCCAAGAACATGCAGGTATCCAACACGCTCCAGCAAACGAATTAAGTACGATAGTAAAACCATGGCCTTTCAGGGGATGGGCATTAGATTTGATTGGAGAAATTCACCCCAAGTCATCTAAAGGTCAAAGGTACATTTTGGTAGGAATAGACTATTTCACAAAATGGGTTGAAGCAATACCACTGGCAAATGTGGATCAAGAGGCTGTGATTGAGTTTATTCAAAAACACATTATATATAGGTTTGGAATCCCAGAAAGTATAACAACCGATCAGGGATCAGTCTTTACTGGACGAAAAATGCAAGACTTTGCCAGAGAAATAGGTTTCAAGTTATTTACTTCTACACCTTACTACGCTCAAGCAAATGGACAGGTTGAAGCAGCAAACAAAATAATAATTGGCCTTATTAAGAAACATGTAGGAAAGAAACCTAAGAGCTGGCATAAGACTTTAGATCAAGCACTCTGGGCTTGTCGGACATCTCCAAAAGAAGCTACAAATACAACTCCTTTCCAGTTGACATTTGGACATGATGCAGTACTCCCAATTGAGATATGTTTGCAATCGGTAAGAATACAAAGACAAGCAGACATTCCTCCCAACGTATACTGGGAGTTAATGATGAATGAGTTAGTAGATTTGGACGAAGACAGACTTCGAGCACTGGAAATGATAAAAAGGCAAAAGGAAAGAGTGTCCAGAGCATATAATAAAAAGGTGAAAGGTAAAACTTTTGTTAATAATGACTTAGTTTGGAAAGTTATTTTACCTGTAGATCGAAAGAATCAGGCGCTTGGTAAATGGTCCCCACATTGGGAAGGACCCTTTCGAATCTTGAAAGTATTCTCGAACAATGCTTACGAAATTGAAGAATTAGCAGAAGATCGTAGGATCTTAAGAGTAAACGGGAAATATTTGAAGAGATATAAACCAAGTATGTACGAAGTAAAGATTGCAAAAACGTAGATACGCAGGGTACTACGAAAAGCCAAAATGGTCAGGCATGTGCCAAAACATATACGCCACATTGATCAAAATGGCTTTGCGATCAGAATAAGTTTTAAATGGAAGGAAAAGAGTCTAAGGAGACACCAAAATATTTTTCATTTTAAAGCATAGAAGTACATGCATTACAAAAAGATCCAAAGAACAGGATCTGAGATTAAAAAAAAAAAAAGGCATAAAAAAGAAAAAAACCTAAGGTAAAAATTAGCTAGTTGATCCTTTGGTCTAAGCCTTCCAAGGACAGCACAGGCGAGGGTTCAGCTTCGAACATATCCCTGGCTCCAGAATCACGCATCCTCCTCACTACACCTTTCTTAAGGAAAATGTAACTGAAGAGTCTCCCGTATGGAAGACAGGTCACACTCCCTCGACGGTCGACACCGATAGAGACAACTTTAACAAGTCCTTTAAAGATCATTAAAGGAATGTTAATTTTCCTCCCTCGAAGACCACAGAGGATAAATTCCAAGTCTTCAACCATGATGTTGTTTTCATCGATCCACCGAGGTTGGAAGTTCCCCACGAGCATCTGGTGCCAGATCCTGATGACTTTAGCGCTGAAGCGATCGTTGTCCATAAGAGTTCTCAACATGAGATGAGTAGTCATGCTGAAACTGTTGTCATCAAAAGTTGCCCCAGAATTATTGCATCTTATTAGGTTGGCAATAGTGGTGGGAGTGATGCTGAGACGAGCGTTTCGAATTTCAGAATCAATGGTGGTCGTACCTTCAGGATCTATGCGTAAAGACGCATTCATCCAGAATTCTGCCACCATGTTGGGGTAGATAGCACCCTCCAAGACTTCTTCAAAATAGAAGTCCAGTTCTTGGTTGACAAAGAGGTTTTCGATATTGATAAAATGACGAACAAGTTCATCCTCAGAGAGTCTGAACTCGCCTCTGATGAGGGCTTTGATGTTGTTAAAGGAAAGAGTTTCAGCCATTGTGAGGTAAGAAAGGTTTTTTGAGAAAGAAGTTGTGTGTTTTATTTTTCTGTGTTTGGTTTGGAGAGAAAGCGCATGAATGAAGAAATGAAGGCAATATTAGACCCTTTATATAGACTGGGAATACTGAAGGGTGGTTTTAAATTGTTAATGATTGATTGGACTGCGTTTGGTTTTCCAAAGAGAGAAGTTATGGCTTCCGCCGTTTCCCGCCCTTGGAAGTTGAGAAGTAATCATGAAACTGATGCACGCACGTCTTAAAACTGACGTTTTGAAGAGAGTGACGTCACTGTTCAATAATAATTATGGCTAGAGAAGTGGAAACGTCAAGTCTAGAGGCAAGGATGCTGCGAAAGATGTTCAGGTTCTACACGTTGCATTAAATAAAAGCACTGTAGAAAATCTAAAGATATATTTTGGCAGAAATGTTTAGATTCGCTAAAATAATGCTGGCAAACATTATAGATATAAATGGGAGTCAAGCATACAAATGTTATGGGTCTACAATAGTTTCGATTACAAAACAAAGGTGCAACAAGTAACAGGACTGAAAACATCTAGTTAAAATCCTCAGGGAGATCCGTTTTGATCTTCAAGTATTGAGTCTCCCACGAAGACATACGAAGCTCAATTAGTGTCCGTTGTTTCTTCAATCTTTCGATCTCTGGCACTAATTTCTGTGCAGTCTCGAAATGTTTAATTCCCGACTGCACCACTTCGAGCAAATCTTGTTGGTTAGATTTTTGTATGGCTGCCTGACAACGTTCAGCTTCTTTTATCTTGTCCTCGAGTGCCTTTATCTCTTGTTTCCAGGAGTTGATGTTCTTCTCATAATCATCAAAGGCCTTCTGATTTTCTGAATGTTTAAGCTTGAGGGCCTCACCTTGTTTCGTTGCGTCCACAGCAGAATTCCATGAAGAGTCATGAGAGGCCATTGTCTCAGATAGCTCTTTTTCGACATTTTGCTTTCGAAGAATGTTGGCCTGGAGTTGCTCAAGTAGAGAGCCTAGCAGAACAATTACCTCTGAAACTTCTGTGGAAACTTGAAGCAAATCTACCTTCTTTAGAAGTTGATTTAAGTTGTGACTCTTAATAGGTTCCCGGTTGAGAACATCCACAAGATTGACCCCAAAGAATCTCTCTTTTATTTGACGGAGGAGGCTAGGGATATCTTCTTTATCACTAGATGCTACAGTTACAGCTGGAGAGACATCAAGTTCCGAAGGCGAAGAGGTATTCGCATTCATGATAGCCTTTAAGAAACTAAGAGGATCAGTTTGCTTAAGTTGTTCCAGCTCCGAAGGAGTAGGCTTCGCAGGGGCAAGCGTCGAAGTTGTCTCAGGAATGGTTTTTGTATCAAGGGTCGAAGTCCCTTGAGGATCTTGTTTTTCTGGTTGAGAAATCTCTTCCATAGCATCTTGCTCCGACGCAGTATCTTCGCTGTCATGTGTTTGGGGGTTCACATTGTCGCTGCCTGAGAATGGATGATCTTCTTCCAAATTTTTGTCTTGATGAGTAGGTGGGGATTCGTCAGTGGAGTGACTTTCTTCGACTGGTTCATTAGGAAATATAGTAGCAATTGGCCTAACATCTTCGAAGACTGGCGAGAGAACATGAGTTTGGTTTTGAGAGGTACCTATGTTAAACGGAGCAAGGTTAGTCATAAAGATAAGCCTTCGAGGGGTTTAGTTGACGAAAGTTAAAGTTTGACAATTACCGTAAAGTTTGTCAACATTAATGGTAAAGCCATGGTCCTTGAAACCTGAAGTGGCAGTGCCAGCGTCATCCTGCAATAACAAGGTAAATGTCAGTTTAATTATTTGTTTAAAATCACAAGATAATATGTGGGGTGTGTAATACGGTGAACTGACTTTTTATCGATCGAAATGTCGCGGATAGCAAGAGTCGCCACCGACTTTTATTTTATCCAAACTAAATCGGAAAGGCAAAAAGAAACAGAAAAAAAACCTTTTAAAGAAATCTAAGTTCGGGGGGTAATTTATGCAAAGGGAAGGTGTAAGGCACCCTTTGCATCCATGGTTTTCCATGGGCTCTTAATTGCTTTGCTTGCTCGTTTGTTTTTAGAAAAAGTAGATGAAAGAAAAAAGTGGACTTTAGCTCGTAAATGAGCGTAGCCAGTTTTCGAAGAATTGTGAGAAAGAATATTAAAGATGAGCATTGCAAGGCAATTAGGGGCAATTACCTTAAACTCAGATGATAGGTCTCTTTTTTGCCTTTCAGAATGAAAGGGTCAATCCTTGCCATAAGAGGGCAGGAAGCCTTTCGTTTGGAGGTTGAAGGGTCGTCGAGATATCATTCGCCCAAAGACTGACCCATGCCATAGAGAGGCAGGTAGTCTAAGGGGAAGGATCAGAATAGCCTTTCGTAGGCAACCAGAAGATACCTCAGCCTTTTTCCGTAGGCAACTTCCGAGGGTCGAGGTCATGTAGTGTATCGAAGGCAGCATCATTTTAGGGTCCCATGACCTTTTATCGAGGCAACATGGCTGAGGTATCCTCATATTCGAGGGACTGGCTATTCTGCAAAAAAAAACACAAGGCAACAAGGCAACGGGCAACAGGCAACAAGGCAACAAGGCAACAAGGCAACAGAGAGGTTACCCCAAAAGCGTGCGTGTGTGCAACAATCACGTGGTTCAATTCGAAATATATTATCTTGTAATTTAATGACTCTAGTTCAGTTCAGAATTGCACTCCCTAAGATTACTAACCACGCAGTTTAACATAAAGCAGTAACAACAGCAATATGGGGAAGGGGAAAATGAAACCAGCGGATGCCCCAATAGGGTTTGGCATAAGTAATAATAAAAGACAGAAAATATCAGGGTTAAGGTTTAGGGTAACCAATACTCGTAGCTTCGGCAATCGACGAACCCTGAAAATTGGAAAACAAAGAATAAACAGAAGGGTGAGTGCATTATCAGTTCGGAGGCAAACAGAATTAACCCTGAAAATAAAGAATAAAGAAATTTAAAATAAATAAAGCAAATGGGCACTTAGCTTCGAATTTGATCTGATATGGTTAGTAGGCGCTTTTGGGGTTGACCCTGAAAGGCAAGGCAGAAAAGGGATGAATGCAAAGCAAACCCTAAAAGTAAAATAATCTAAATATAATTTAAATTGAATTAGAATTAAATTACTTAACTTCGAGGTTTGTTGAAGGCGTGCGCTCGGGACGAATCATGTTGCTAACCCTGATAATGCACAGAAAAGAAATAATATTCAGTGCCTGGAATCATCATCGTGAACCCTAATTAGGGTATAAATTTAAATAATAAAACACAAACGATTTAATTAATTATTGGTCTCGCGACCTAATTAATTAAATCAGGATCAGAAAATTAAATCGAGAGTAAAAACAATTTTTATGAATTTTTATGAATTAAATAGAATATTTTGAATTAGAATAAAATAGATATGAATTTTTAAAGGTTTTTATTAAATATAAGTTAATAATATAGTAGAGTAAAATAATAATCATTATAATACAGAAGAAAAAGATTTTTAGAAAAAAACTAAGTAAATTTATTATTATAAAAAAACAAAATAAAACAAGTAACAAATATATATATATATATGTATATATATAAATATAAATAAAAGGATTTATATAATTAAAAACAAAAAAAAAATTAGGAACTTAGCGAAATTATCCGGTGTGGACGCGCACTGAAGGCACATCGTGGGCTGCACTATCGCAAGCGTTGGATCTGATGGCAGCTGGATCAGGTGGTCGACAACGCGAGGAGCATAATAAGAGCGTGAATCATATCGTACTGGATCATTGGACAATCAATCCTGGTTCGCGCGCTTTTCCTTTCGAACAGACCAATCAGCGCTTGCCACTGCATCGTCTTCTTCCCCAGATTTGTGAAACAAGCCCTTTTACAGCGCTTATTGCAAAAGGCGCTACGAATGCATGACCTGAAAACAGCGAATAGGGGCAAAAGGCAACAAAAATGTTCCGCGATACTGTCTTTGAATTCGTCTCAATCATACGAATCCAGTGGTACCTGTCTCAAGGCCTAATTTTACCTCATTCAAAAAGCCCTAAATAGAGCTCGGAAACCCTAACATGGTGATACGTTTATAACAGCATAATAACACGCCAAATTCTCCAGAAACGATCAATACACAATATTAAACACGAATTCATGAATTAAAATGGATGATGATGCATGAGTAAAGCTAATCGATCAAATTTAGAAAAGTGCAAACCGTGGCCTATATGAACGTGCTCTTGGTGTGAAGAGGCTCAGTATCGATCTGGGAACGTTCAAGGAAGTCCCTGGAGTGCGTTTGAAACCTTGAAATTCTTTGAACCACCCTCCAAATCAGAATCCGAATTGAGTTTTTTTCTTGGATTTTTGCAAGTTTGGTGAGAGCTCTTCACTGCAAAATTTCGTCCCCTAATGTTCTGAATTGCTTCACTACTTATAGTGGTTCAAATTAGGTCACTTTAAACAGAGAAAAATCTCTTTGAATCCAATCTTTGTGATCTTGGAAAATATTTTGAAAATATGTTTCTTATTCAAGCCAATCTTTGATCCAATCTTTCTAATTTAGGGGTGCACGAGATCTGGTCTATCTTAGAGAATATTTGATGATCAAATAAGGCCTAAATCATCCTTTTCACCAAGTATTTGATTTTCAATAATATATTTGATTTTAATCCTTTAAAAAATAGACTAAAAAATTCATAATAAATCAAATAAATCATGTAATTTCGTGGAGAAAAGATTATGGGCTCTAAATGAATTATGGATCAAGATTGTATCAAAGTTACTTAGGCCCATTTGCAAAAATATTTGGATTCCTTCACATTTTTCCCTCCAAAATGACCTAACTTTGACAAGGCCTACCTCCTTCAATTTTTGAGGTATGGAAGTGTTCCAGGACATTTTGGAAACCTTAGAGAGTCCTCTAACCAATGTCTTTGGTCCCATATCAAAAATCATTTTTCATTCTCATTTTATGAGCTTTTAAAAAAAGTGTCTTTTTGTTGACTTTTGAAAAGGACCTATAATGTATGAAGCCATATCTCTTAAACCATTGACCTATGAGCTCTGATTCTTGGACCATTGGATAGAGGAATGAATTCCCTTTAAAATGAGCTTTGGTGGGAATTTTTCTGATGAAGTATGAATATTTGGTGAATTTTCAAAGTTTAGTTGACTTTTTTCAATTCATGCCCAAAATAGTAACTTTTGACCTTTGACTTTTCTGATCTTTCCTTGCATCATCATGATCAACCCTTGATCAAATGAGGATTTTAGGGTTATGAGGATGTTGTTGACCAAATGCCATGAACTTTGACTGTATATTGACTTGAAATGACTATTTTGCCCTTGAGAGTCGACTGTTGACCTAATCAGGATTTGAGGGACTCAGTTTGCTTTGATTGACTTGAAACTTTTCATGGAGTTTCTTTGGGATGTTGGTGACCCTATGGAACCACCTTGAACCATTGATTCAATGATTTTCCATTGAACTAATCAAACCCTAGTTCAGAGCTTTTGTATAGGAGAGTGTGTTTTGGAGCTTTGTGTTTTGATTTGATTTTGTGTGTGGAAAATAACATGGGCAAATTTTGGGGTATGACAGCTGCCCCTGTTCAATTATCTTAAACTTGAAGATGTAGAGTGGTTTGTGTGCCAGTCGGTATCTGAAGGTGGAAGATGATTGAACACTAGAATACCAAGAAATTTGCCCTAGCTGATGTAGGGACTTTTGTCGGAGATGGGCTTGAAGATGCCATCCAGCAAATCATGCATTAGATTCGGTTTGGAGTGTTTGAGAAGTATTTGTTTAGAGATTGATCGTGTTAGCGTTTGTTTGTGATGAGAGAAACGGGTCGTACATTTAGACCATATCTGTGGAGGAATGTCAGAATGAGTCATACATTGGACCATATCTAAAGAGGAATATCAAAACGAGCTATGCATTAGACCATGTCTGAAGAGAAATAGCAGAACGAGTCGTACATTAGACCATATCTGAGGAGGGATATCAGAACGAGTTATTCATTAAACCATATCTGAAGGTGAATACCAGAACGAGTCATACATTAAACCATATCTGATGGATAATGCCAGAACGAGTCATACATTTAGACCATATCTGACTAAAAATACCGGAACGGGTCGTATATTAGACCATATCTGATGGATAATGCCAGAACGAGTCATACATTTAGACCATATCTGACTAAAAATACCGGAATGGGTCGTATATTAGACCATATCTGATTAAGAATACCGGAACGGGTCGTATATTAGACCATATCTGATTAAGAATACCGGAACGGGTCATATATTAGACCATATCTGATGGATACCGGAACGGGTCATATATTAGACCATATCTGATGGATACCGGAACGGGTCGCATATTAGACCATATCTGATAGAGAATGTTTGTTTGTTAGGGTTGATGAGTTATTTGACGAAGTTTTGGAATGTAAAAAGGCTTGTCAGAATGAATCTCCAGCTCGATTATATCTGAGAGGAATGATTGTCGAGGCGGAACCTGAAAACAAAGTATGCAATGTCATGATGCATGTAATGAATGAGATGGGATTCTCAAAATAAATGAGAAACTTGCATGAAGTGATGTATGCAATGTATGAATATGTTTATGACATATGATATGCGAATATGATTTATGTTGTCCTGATTGAGAAAACAAATCTCTATATCCTTGTGATTTTATTGTCGGATCTTGTCTTGAAGATGCTCAGCTGGTGATTTATGGTTTCTGCTTGGGGATGATTAGTAGTTTGATGTACCCTAATTTTAGAGATAAACCATGTTGGAGAAAAGCAACATATTGGATGACCGGTAATGCGGAAGATGTAAACTCTGTTGGGGAGTCATGTCTTTGTTGAGACGAATATGTTTGAAGATGTCTTCTTAATGATTACTCTGCGGGGAGGTGGTTTTGTGAACCTGGCCCTGTGGGGAGACATGGGTGTCTTGAAAGTTGCCCCCAGTATCATAGTAACTTACTAATTGATTCAGGACACGCCACTGAGTGTTGATCAAAAATGTTGAATTTGGACTTGCATAGATTTGCCCCAGTTAGCAGGAACTTTGGAAAGATTCGCCTCGCGAGGACTTTATGAGATGTTTACTATGGGCGATATGCCCCCAGTAATCATAGGCTCATGACAATGTCTCACGTTGATTGGGGAGTAGCTTTAGATATGCTTGGATGCATGCCCTTGATTGTTCGAGCATCCATGAGAGATTCTCAGAATCTTGACTTGATTGCCCCAGATTGATTGGACGAAACATGTCATGCCCCTTGTATACGTAAGAGACATGGCTTCCTTGGAGTAATTTTGTCTGTCGGGATAACTTTCAATCATTAGTTGTACCCTGTGCAAATTCTTTCTGTTGCTAACATTTGAAATTATGTAGCAGAATATGTTTAATAATGTATTCATGAGATGCAATGCATACGTTTGTCTTGAGTTTTTGAAAAACATTAAAACTGGAGATGTAAAAAACATGACATTTGTAAAGACATGATATTTGTAACAACGTAAAAGCGTGATGTTTGTAAAAAAATGAAATATCAACTCAGCATTTGTGGTAAACCTTAAGGAGTCAGGATACCTTTTTTGTGACAGTATGCTTTCGAACTAACCATGCTTCAGTTAGGACTTTTAAGGGTTGTAACGTGTCTTGGCTCACGGTTTAAGAAACGAAGGATAAAGGCTCAAAAATTGATTGTACCCACCCCTCTTCGTGATAATCTTCGATCCTAAGCTCAGTTAATTTAACTTGTGCATTCAGGTTCCAAGAGACTCTTGGATTTGCACCTTTGATAATGATGATGGTTCACAAGCAAGGAAAGCTTTTGAGATGGCAGTCGCTTCTTCCTTTGGTAGTCACAACATTGTGTTGTATATTGACTTCTCTTTTTTCATCTTTTTGATATCCCTAGCTTTTGCCTGAACTGTTTATTTCTGAGACTACAGTCAGCGGGATGCCTTGATTTTGCCTAAGTCGTCTTTTGATTTTCGACTTAGCAGGCTTTTCTTTGTATATATATTTTTCATTTTTTCTTTTGAAGATATTGACTGTCTTGTTTGATGATTGACGAACCATCATTGTCTTTTGATTGTCATCTCCAACACTTCTTTGATGTGTGCGGATGAACGCTTGTGATTGAAACCTTTGTTGAAAGGTGTACTGAATGATTCTGTTAAAATAGAATGCACAACCAAATTAACTGAGAACTACCCTGCCCCAGGTTACGATCAAGGGTTTTAATTAGCACAAGAAAGAAACTTCTACTTCTTAGGCTCAAAGGGGTTAACGAAGGATTAACATCCTTATATCTCCACTGTTTATGAATTGAAACAATGCCTGTACATCGTCAACATAGTCCGTTCAAAAGCATATTGTATGAGGTTGCGGTATTGTTTTCGTCATCCTCCCTTAAAAGGCTTACAGCTTAGCAGGAGTTGAATAAACACAAAACATATGCAAAGTAAATACGTGATTTAAAATGAGTGATAGCGAAATAATTAATTCAAGACAAACATATGCAATGCACTGATGATGATTATTAAAGTATATAATGTCTATCATAATTCGAATGTTTAAACAAACAGAATAGAAATTGCAAATGAAGGTAAAGCTAATGATCTAAAACGTTCATCCTTCTAGCCACCCATAGTATTAGCAATCTTGCTGTGATTAGGCATGGGAGCAGTGATCACATTAGGAGTTGCAGGATGGTCGAACTCAATTTCACCAGCGTCGATCATATCTTGGATCTTGTTCTTCAACGGCCAACAATTCTCTGTGTCATGTCCAATACTATCAGAGTGATAAGCGCATCTTGCATTAGGATTATACTGATGAGATAAGGTGTTGGGCTTCAGAGGAGGATCCTTTAAAGTAATCAACCCTGCTTTAAGCAACTGTTGTAACGCTTCGGCCAAAGTTATGTTGATCTTTGTGAATTGCCTTTTAGATGCACCTTGTTTACGTTGGTTGCCCCTTTGTTGTGTCGGCACTTGATTGGAGGCTAGGACCGTCCCCACAGTATTAGATACATTCCTCTCATTGTGCGCTTTCTTTGAGGCATTAGCATACGTAGCCACTTGAATTTTACCGCTTCGAATACCGCTTTCAACACGTTCCCCAGTCAGTATGAGGTCAGTGAATCCAGATGACGAACTTCCCAGCAAATGACTATAGAAGGGGCCAGTCAGTGTATTCATGAACATATCTACCATCTCTCTGTCGGCCAAGGAAGGTTTGACTCTTCCAGCTAGATCTCTCCATTTCTGAGCATACTCCTTGAAACTTTCCTTAGGTCCCATAGACATGCTTTGTAGTTGCATGCGAGTTGGTGCGAGATCGGAATTATATTGGTATTGCTTATAGAAGGCAACAACTAAATCCTCCCAGGTATGGATGTTGGTACTTTCCAGTTGATAGTACCATTCGAGTTGAGTTCCAGATAAGCTTTCCTGAAAGAAATGGATCCAGAGCCTCTTATCAGCAGTGTGAGGCTGAATCTTCCTTACATAAGACCTCAAGTGTAGTTTAGGACAAGAGACTCCATCATACTTAGCAAAGGCGGGAGTTTTGAATTTTGGAGGAATAACGATCCCAGGCACAAGTCCAAGCTCTTCAAAATCCAGCCCGGGTACCTTCTGAATTTCCACACTTCTCAGACGCTCTTCTAACATCTTGTATTTGTCATCAGGATGTTCATCCTCATGGTGATAGTCCTCTTCTTCTTCAGAGGGTTTAGCAGAATCATGGTTACTTTTTGCATCGGTTTTGATACTAACATCATCATCTTGCTCATCCTCATCACTATCTTCAGAGGGTTCAGCATCCCGGAGTTGCAAGATTGGTCTAAGCTTTTTCGCCTGAGTCTTCTTACCCTTCTTTTTCTTCTTTTTAGTCAGCATGGCTTTCAGCTCTTCTTGCCCCTTGGACAAATTCAGAATCAAGGCTTGGAACTCAGTGTTTTGAGCTTGGAGATCCTTAACTGATTGTTCGAGATTCATGATGCTGAAATAAACAGCGAGGAAGGATGAGAAATCCATCATAGGAAACCTGTTATGCGATGTTATGAATGCAAATGAAATGTTTTCAAGGATCTTTAGGAATTTAGTTAGCAATATTAGAAATGATTTGAGCGTATCTTCGTTTGAAGACTTCTGACTTTCGTCTTTGAGAATCATGCTCACCATATCGAGTGGGTCATCGCCTCTGATTCGGGATACTTCTGAACTAGAAGGTACGTGGCTAGAGGAAAATAAATCCTATTGCCCCTTGTTAGGTGCTAAACCTTTGGATCGGAAGGTATGTGGCTAGAGGAAAATAAATCCTCTTGCCCCTTGATAGGAATTCAGCTTTTGACCAAGACACCTAAAATCGTGCGCCCTAAATTCCTAAGATCCTTGAAAGGGTTAGTCAACATGTTATGCTTATGATGTCATGATGTCGTGATGTTATGCGAATGCAGTTCGTTGGACTTAGTGCGAGATGGTAAGGACAAACAAGTCATTTTAAGAAAACCTGCAAGGAAATGAAGGTTAGTAGTAAACGCAGGCAAGTCACGCAAGTCACACAAGTCACACAATTTTTGGCTTAAGGCTTGCATGGAGTCTGATCAGGTGTCCTTCCCAAGGGTATTTCTATGGATAAGGAGATTTCAGCAACGGGTTCTACCAAGTGACTCAGAATTGTCAGCCCCCTCTAAAGCACCCTCGAACATGGTACATGCATACCACGCAATGATACTTTAGGAAGAAACCTATCTGAGCTGTAGTATCGGGTAGCGACCATAACTTGGCATGCACCAAGAATAGCCCCCCCACTACGTTCCTAAAAGTTAAGATGGGTTAAAGGTTACTAAAGGTCCTTGAGCTCCGACGCACCCAAAGATACATGCATAAACCTCTCTCATGCAAAAGAGGTATACAATAACCAGTGGAGGCCTAACTCAAGTGTGAACTTCATTTTGACCAACCCCAAGCATGCATAAGGGGGGTCTCCATGACTATGCCACTCATAATCTTAAGTGTTCTTGAATCCGGGAATAGGATTCGTCCTTCAGTTTTCCCAAAACGCCCCTGAAAAATAAAACAAACAAAGCAAACAATAGAAAACATTTTAAAATGAATCCTAAACCTTTAAGGTAACCCCTCTTAATCGAAATATCCCCAGCAGAGTCGCCAGTTCTGTAATACGGTGAACTGACTTTTTATCGATCGAAATGTCGCGGATAGCAAGAGTCGCCACCGACTTTTATTTTATCCAAACTAAATCGGAAAGGCAAAAAGAAACAGAAAAAAAACCTTTTAAAGAAATCTAAGTTCGGGGGGTAATTTATGCAAAGGGAAGGTGTAAGGCACCCTTTGCATCCATGGTTTTCCATGGGCTCTTAATTGCTTTGCTTGCTCGTTTGTTTTTAGAAAAAGTAGATGAAAGAAAAAAGTGGACTTTAGCTCGTAAATGAGCGTAGCCAGTTTTCGAAGAATTGTGAGAAAGAATATTAAAGATGAGCATTGCAAGGCAATTAGGGGCAATTACCTTAAACTCAGATGATAGGTCTCTTTTTTGCCTTTCAGAATGAAAGGGTCAATCCTTGCCATAAGAGGGCAGGAAGCCTTTCGTTTGGAGGTTGAAGGGTCGTCGAGATATCATTCGCCCAAAGACTGACCCATGCCATAGAGAGGCAGGTAGTCTAAGGGGAAGGATCAGAATAGCCTTTCGTAGGCAACCAGAAGATACCTCAGCCTTTTTCCGTAGGCAACTTCCGAGGGTCGAGGTCATGTAGTGTATCGAAGGCAGCATCATTTTAGGGTCCCATGACCTTTTATCGAGGCAACATGGCTGAGGTATCCTCATATTCGAGGGACTGGCTATTCTGCAAAAAAAAACACAAGGCAACAAGGCAACGGGCAACAGGCAACAAGGCAACAAGGCAACAAGGCAACAGAGAGGTTACCCCAAAAGCGTGCGTGTGTGCAACAATCACGTGGTTCAATTCGAAATATATTATCTTGTAATTTAATGACTCTAGTTCAGTTCAGAATTGCACTCCCTAAGATTACTAACCACGCAGTTTAACATAAAGCAGTAACAACAGCAATATGGGGAAGGGGAAAATGAAACCAGCGGATGCCCCAATAGGGTTTGGCATAAGTAATAATAAAAGACAGAAAATATCAGGGTTAAGGTTTAGGGTAACCAATACTCGTAGCTTCGGCAATCGACGAACCCTGAAAATTGGAAAACAAAGAATAAACAGAAGGGTGAGTGCATTATCAGTTCGGAGGCAAACAGAATTAACCCTGAAAATAAAGAATAAAGAAATTTAAAATAAATAAAGCAAATGGGCACTTAGCTTCGAATTTGATCTGATATGGTTAGTAGGCGCTTTTGGGGTTGACCCTGAAAGGCAAGGCAGAAAAGGGATGAATGCAAAGCAAACCCTAAAAGTAAAATAATCTAAATATAATTTAAATTGAATTAGAATTAAATTACTTAACTTCGAGGTTTGTTGAAGGCGTGCGCTCGGGACGAATCATGTTGCTAACCCTGATAATGCACAGAAAAGAAATAATATTCAGTGCCTGGAATCATCATCGTGAACCCTAATTAGGGTATAAATTTAAATAATAAAACACAAACGATTTAATTAATTATTGGTCTCGCGACCTAATTAATTAAATCAGGATCAGAAAATTAAATCGAGAGTAAAAACAATTTTTATGAATTTTTATGAATTAAATAGAATATTTTGAATTAGAATAAAATAGATATGAATTTTTAAAGGTTTTTATTAAATATAAGTTAATAATATAGTAGAGTAAAATAATAATCATTATAATACAGAAGAAAAAGATTTTTAGAAAAAAACTAAGTAAATTTATTATTATAAAAAAACAAAATAAAACAAGTAACAAATATATATATATGTATATATATAAATATAAATAAAAGGATTTATATAATTAAAAACAAAAAAAAAATTAGGAACTTAGCGAAATTATCCGGTGTGGACGCGCACTGAAGGCACATCGTGGGCTGCACTATCGCAAGCGTTGGATCTGATGGCAGCTGGATCAGGTGGTCGACAACGCGAGGAGCATAATAAGAGCGTGAATCATATCGTACTGGATCATTGGACAATCAATCCTGGTTCGCGCGCTTTTCCTTTCGAACAGACCAATCAGCGCTTGCCACTGCATCGTCTTCTTCCCCAGATTTCTGAAACAAGCCCTTTTACAGCGCTTATTGCAAAAGGCGCTACGAATGCATGACCTGAAAACAGCGAATAGGGGCAAAAGGCAACAAAAATGTTCCGCGATACTGTCTTTGAATTCGTCTCAATCATACGAATCCAGTGGTACCTGTCTCAAGGCCTAATTTTACCTCATTCAAAAAGCCCTAAATAGAGCTCGGAAACCCTAACATGGTGATACGTTTATAACAGCATAATAACACGCCAAATTCTCCAGAAACGATCAATACACAATATTAAACACGAATTCATGAATTAAAATGGATGATGATGCATGAGTAAAGCTAATCGATCAAATTTAGAAAAGTGCAAACCGTGGCCTATATGAACGTGCTCTTGGTGTGAAGAGGCTCAGTATCGATCTGGGAACGTTCAAGGAAGTCCCTGGAGTGCGTTTGAAACCTTGAAATTCTTTGAACCACCCTCCAAATCAGAATCCGAATTGAGTTTTTTTCTTGGATTTTTGCAAGTTTGGTGAGAGCTCTTCACTGCAAAATTTCGTCCCCTAATGTTCTGAATTGCTTCACTACTTATAGTGGTTCAAATTAGGTCACTTTAAACAGAGAAAAATCTCTTTGAATCCAATCTTTGTGATCTTGGAAAATATTTTGAAAATATGTTTCTTATTCAAGCCAATCTTTGATCCAATCTTTCTAATTTAGGGGTGCACGAGATCTGGTCTATCTTAGAGAATATTTGATGATCAAATAAGGCCTAAATCATCCTTTTCACCAAGTATTTGATTTTCAATAATATATTTGATTTTAATCCTTTAAAAAATAGACTAAAAAATTCATAATAAATCAAATAAATCATGTAATTTCGTGGAGAAAAGATTATGGGCTCTAAATGAATTATGGATCAAGATTGTATCAAAGTTACTTAGGCCCATTTGCAAAAATATTTGGATTCCTTCACATTTTTCCCTCCAAAATGACCTAACTTTGACAAGGCCTACCTCCTTCAATTTTTGAGGTATGGAAGTGTTCCAGGACATTTTGGAAACCTTAGAGAGTCCTCTAACCAATGTCTTTGGTCCCATATCAAAAATCATTTTTCATTCTCATTTTATGAGCTTTTAAAAAAAGTGTCTTTTTGTTGACTTTTGAAAAGGACCTATAATGTATGAAGCCATATCTCTTAAACCATTGACCTATGAGCTCTGATTCTTGGACCATTGGATAGAGGAATGAATTCCCTTTAAAATGAGCTTTGGTGGGAATTTTTCTGATGAAGTATGAATATTTGGTGAATTTTCAAAGTTTAGTTGACTTTTTTCAATTCATGCCCAAAATAGTAACTTTTGACCTTTGACTTTTCTGATCTTTCCTTGCATCATCATGATCAACCCTTGATCAAATGAGGATTTTAGGGTTATGAGGATGTTGTTGACCAAATGCCATGAACTTTGACTGTATATTGACTTGAAATGACTATTTTGCCCTTGAGAGTCGACTGTTGACCTAATCAGGATTTGAGGGACTCAGTTTGCTTTGATTGACTTGAAACTTTTCATGGAGTTTCTTTGGGATGTTGGTGACCCTATGGAACCACCTTGAACCATTGATTCAATGATTTTCCATTGAACTAATCAAACCCTAGTTCAGAGCTTTTGTATAGGAGAGTGTGTTTTGGAGCTTTGTGTTTTGATTTGATTTTGTGTGTGGAAAATAACATGGGCAAATTTTGGGGTATGACAGGGTGGAACCCAAATACCTTGGTTGGGATATTGTCTGGACTTGAATTATGACTTTCCACAACGAAAGCATTACTAGCAGTTTTCAAAGGAGACTCTTCAGAGGATGCCTTATCGCCAGGAGAAGCAGCTTTAGAGGGACTTATCCTTTTCCCTTTTCTTGAAGGGGTAACAGCTTTTTGTCTCTTCTTGTGTCCTTGTCTAGTTTGGGGAGGAGATTTATCTTCGCCATCTGAGGCAGCTGTCGAGGAAGCTTTCCGCTTCGAACCTGTTGGGGGTTTCGAGCTCTGGCAAATAGACGATAAGTAAGATGGATGCTACTCACAGATTGTACAAAATCAAGAATATGAGATGAGTATGTACCGTGGGCTTCTTGCCAGTGACGATGGAATCACTTTCACTTGGTTTGTTGCTCTTAGATGTCCCAGAATCTTTTTGGGCAGAAGCTTCCTTGATCTTCCTCCTTCGTGCAACAGCTGTAGTTGAAACTGAAATCAGTATATCAGCAAAGAAAAGAAAAGTCAGTCGAAAAGATTGTCTTAATCCAAACCTTCAGGTATTGGGGTCAGGACACGAACATGTTTAAGATCTATATGAAGATATCCTTTGAAAGTATCCAAGGTATGCTTAGTCGGAACCACTCGTTCAGCGCGTTTTTTGGTACTCTCTCGAAGAATTTTGAGAGCATTCCCACACACGAACCAGTCTGGGAAAGGAGGACTTAGAGCCACACCAAAATCAGCACTTGGTAGTGGAGGGAATTTTGGAGGATTAAGTTTGAAAGCCACTTCATAACGTAGTTCTGGTCGAACATACGAGGGCAATTTCAACTTATCCAGTTTGGCGGAAAACTTTTCGCGCAAAACGACTGCAGCCTCACGAACGGTCCGACTAAGATCATCAGGCCTGTAGATAGTTTCAAAGAATTTTTGAAAAGCTTGGATTTCTTTAATATGAGTTGAAGTACCTTTTTGAAAATTCTCCTGCACATCAGTAAAAGCTGCAGTTAGTTCCTTAGCAAGGCTATCAGCATCAAAGATTTGGGAGCTATAATAATCCGTCCACCATTGATGAAAGTCTGGTGTAGAATAAAAAGCAGGTTCGAAAGGGACAGGAGAAAGATTGTTGGTGCCAACGTATTTGTTGATTTTTGTTTTACATTCTTCTTCAGTCAAGTACAAGGTATGGAAACACATGTGGTTTCTTTTCTCATATAAACACTTGGGTTTTATTTGAACCAACCCAAACTGTCTCGAGACCAAATTTGGTTGATAGCACATGAGAATACATTGACCTTTTGATGGTCGAAGGCGATGGGAAAATAACCTTGGAGTCAGAAAGGCTTCCCAAATTTCCATAGACTCAGTTTGTTGATCCTGAGATGTTGATGGGAATTTTCGAGTAAACCATTCGGGACCTATTGTTCTGTGTACAAATGGGGCCATAGAAGGATCGAACTGGTTACGCCGGGCAAACATCATTGAATATGTCAGGAAGTGTTCGCGAAGCTTTCCAATTTCTTCTTTTGGAGTTAGGTAAGCTAACCTGGTCCCTTCTATAGTTCGATTTTTGATTTTGCTATCCTCCTCATTGACGTTTCCTCGAAAGGGAAGATGAGTTTCGAATGTAGCATTAAGCCACAGTTGTAATAGCCAGAAAGGGCCAGCATAAAGTAAACTACCGGATTTGAAATTCTTGGTAAGGGTTGCAGCTTCGCTGAGGTTTTCATAAAGAGACCCTAAAAGCAGTTGGCTGAGGTTGAGCTTTTTTCTAGCATGCAACTGATTAGCCATGCAAAGGTACCTCTTTGCAACTTGTATGGATCTTGAGCAGAAGGCACATCGTGAGAGCCATAGCGCTAGGAAAGCAATATGCTCTTCATCGGATACTGCCGTTTCGGTGGTAATATGATGCTTTTGGATGAATGCAGTATAAGTGACTTGTGAGTCATTAAAACCAATAGTATCATTATCCATTTCGTTGGGATCGAAGGTTTCTCCAGTTGGTCGAAGTCCTGTAATTGCAGCCACATCGAAAAGAGTAGGGGTAACCATTCCACAGGGGAGATGGAAAGTGTTGTGAGAAGCATCCCAAAAGTGAACCGCTGCTACTAACATGGGTTGGTTGTATTCTAAACCTGTCTTTGACAGTTGAATCAAATCGTATATTCCTAACGATTTCCAGAAGGATTCTTTCTGTTTCTCTACTTTTTCTAACCAGGCATAGTACAAATCAGGATCTTTGGCTAAAGGAATTGACCTAAACACTTTTACAGAGTTGGTCATATAGTTTAACCTAATTTTCGCTAAAGCTAAAGGAGTTACAATTGGAGTTTCTTCCATGTTAGCAGATTTTCCTGAGGGAGAACAACCATCTTCATCTATCCTAATTTTGCTAACTAATGGTCTAGTCTTGTAATAAGCAGGGAAGAATTTATTCAGAGATGGGATATTTTCACCTGGTAATGGACCCATAAAAGCGAGAGATTTTCCAGAAAGTTCAAAGGGAATGATTACCTGGGAAGCGTAAATAGCGCGTATTTCTTCGGTGTTAGGGTTTTGAACGTGCTCTTGTTCCCCAGACTGTGTTGTTGATTGGAGCTTCAGAGCAGGTTGAAGAACATTTGAAGATGAAGCCATAGAGAAATTTCTGATTAAGAGAGCGAGATTTTGAAGAGATTGAAGATGTTTGGTTTTTGTTGAAGAAGATGAAGAAATAGGAATGAAAGGTTGTGTAGAAGTACAAGACCAAGTATTTAAAGGTTTAACGGAAACCCTTTTTAAATCTTTTGGGTAAAATCCAAAGAACACGTGGCGGCTGGTGATTTAATCCAACGGCGGTCGAATAAGTTAGCTTCACTCCTAGTATATAGGAGTAATGATCAAGAAGTAAGGTTAAAACGTGAGAATGTAAGTTATGAGAAGACATCTTTGAAAATGACAAGACGTTTCGGAAACAGGGTCATCAATGATTATGACGTTAGTCAGCAGTCTTGGAACTCTCAAAGATCAATAAAGAACGAAATCTTATAATGACAAGAAACGCCTATTTCTGTTGACTCTCGAAACAGGCATTTATTGGGGGCAATTTGTTAGCTGAAGATTTTGTTTTGTAGTATTTGTCCTGCGAAGAAGTAGAAAATCGAAGGAAAGATGGTTACTGATAGCCATCCCTTAAAAATAAAAGAATGGCTACTGATGGTCATGCTTCGAGAATAAAGATTTCTAAGTTCGCTATGAAGATAATGAATACTGAAAGCTAGTGAAAAGTATGTGTCTTCGGGGACTTAGACAAAATTTATAAATATATTCAAGTATTACTACTTAGCGTATTTTCGTAGTGTTTTAATACACTGCCACGCGTCGAAGACGGACTCAGGCGGGAAGATTTGAAATTCGAAGACGGTTTCGTAACTGTCCAAGCAACAGATGGCGTCGCTAGAAGTTCTTATGAGAAACGTGGCAGCAGATTAGTGTAGGACCGTTAAGGTCGAAACTAGTATAAATAGGAGTCTTAATGTTAGGATTCTGTGTGTTCATTTTGTACAAATCACTCACATATTTACTCAAGTATCAAGCGTTAAGAGAAAGAGTTCGCTGAGAAAATGTACGTATGACACCACCACTTTAATACATGTGTATTATCTTTTGTTTTCAAATATCTTCCAGAATTACTGCATTTCGTTTACTTCTTGCCATTTACATTTCTGTATCTTTACTTTAATGTCATTTACTTTCGAATTACTTTCATGTTATTTACTTTCAAAGTCTTTAACGTTTCTGCAGTTTAAGATTCTTTACGTTTTAATAGTCCTTTTAATTTCATATGTTATGTTGCTTATCTTTTCGTTGAAGTCACAATTGTATATAACAAAGTGATTATCAAGACTATTTGTTCTTTAATCGAACAACGCTTATTGAAGAAGACAAATCATGAATATGGTTCGAATGAACGTTGATAAAAATCTTCTTGACTATGTGTCCTAGGATCAATCTAGTCGATCCTGCGAGTAACCAAATCATATTTATTATACTTTGGAAGACTAGCGGTTGTTTACCGGAAATCACCGTAAACAACATCTCTCTTTTCAAACCCTACCATACACTTTCTTTCAAATCCTACTACCACTCAAATTTTCCTTTTTGTACGGAATCACTTCATTCCCCAATGTCTCTATCCTTATTTTCACTCTATAAATACCTCTCATTTTTTCCATAAATTCTCACATCAAATTTCAACTCATTTCTCAAACTTCTACCTCATATTTATTTTCTCTTCTTCCCCGGCAAAAATGGCAAAGTGGATGGATACGTGTCTTCTTATGGTCATCACTGTTTTGGTGGTGATCATGTCCTTTTTCTGTCTGCATAGTCCTGAAAAATGCGGACCTGGGTTGCTTACACTCCCGATCATCTATATGTTGTTATTTATAGCATGGGTTTTTAATCGTCATTTTTAAAGTTTGTCGTATCTTTCGCTTTCACATAATGTACCGTTTATTTTATTTGTCGTATTGTTCATTATATTATGTAATATTTGTACTGTCAGTATTAAATGTCGTACTATCTGTCATACTGTCGTTTAATTGTTAAGATAATATTATGTGTGTTTTCTGCTAGTTAAATATTTATTTTTCTATGCATTAAATATTTTTCAAGGTTATTATCGGTAATTTCGTTCGCGTACAGTATTTTTTGTTTATTTATTATGTTTTTGTTTTTCTAACAACTCATGTAAATAAATTTTCACCATTAACTGTTATGTTAATGCCCGGACAGCCAGTTGACAGTCAAACCCGCTGACAGCGCGATTCTCCGTGTTTTGTACCATCAATCAAATCAATCTTTTGCATTTCAAAATTCCGAGATTTTTGTTCTAGAAGTCTTCTGATAATCACATGATCAGCAGAGACTCAGCACTGCACAAAAATCAGGTACGCTTAACTGTCTCCTACACGAACAGTCCCTAACTAGGGTTTTTGTTTTTTTGTTCAGGAGAACGAGTTTTTTGAGACCTCAAATGGATTTCATGGACCTACATATGTCTCAAAGTACCACCATACAAATTTTCAAACTTCAATTCGCTCAGACGCACAGTCAGCAACTCAAACAGTCAACAGACGACCAGTTTGACCCAAAAGTCAACAGACAGTCAAAAATGAAATTTTTTGTCAACATCCATATTTTGTCAAAACATTCATCATTTGATCAATGTTTGATCATAATTCATCAAGAAAAGATCAAAAATCAACAAAACCCTAAGTATCAAAATTAGGGTTTTTTCCTAAAAAGTCAACTGAACTTTGACCGGCCATAACTCTCTCCTCGTTCACTCAAAAAATTCAAACCAAAGCTTGTTTTGAAGGAAATTCAATTATCTTTCAAATGCAATTGATCCCATTTTCATTGGATTCACCATTTGAAAAATATGAGCTCAGACATTACAGGTCATTTTCAAAGTCAACAAAAAGTGGTTTTTTGTCAAAGGCCATAACATCAAGATAACTTCAGCAAATGAAAAAAAGTTTCCAAAGTAGCTTGTAGAGGACATCTTGAGGTTTCTAAAAAGTACAAGAACTCTTTCATATGATCAAAATTGAGGGAGATATGCCTTGTTGAAGTTGGCTATTTTTTGGGAAAATGCATGAAATCAACATTGATCAAAAATGTTTTTTTTCGAAAAGGGGCCAAGTTTTCATGATCCAAACATGATTCTAATGATGCTAAGGGCCTCCCACGACTAACCTAAGGCCCATTACATTTTTATTTCTTTTTTGGTTTAATTTTATTACATTTAAAGTTAAATTAAAAAAGAAATGGCGAAGGATAATGATACAATGCTTTGTTCTTAAGCTAAAGCCATCAAGAATGATTCATTTCTGCAGCATGAAGGTACATGGCAGGCCTAGAGTAAGTGGGATGAAGAAAATCAAGCCATGGTAAAAAATTCAAAGATTTTTAATATTTAAAAATGAAAAGTTCAAAAAGCAATCAAAGCTTCTTAGCTTAAGATTGCAGCACTTCCATTGCTTATAAATGAAGTAGGATACTTCATCATCAACACACACATGAAATTTGAATCAATACTATGCTTGTATCACTCTTGTAACCACTTGAAATTTTGAAAGAAATTTGAAATTCGAATTTTAAGTTCAAGCTCATTTGAACTAAACACTCAAACACGTTCCCTGCCCTCCACTGAATATAACCCAATCATTTACAGCAAGCAAAGCACTCAAAATCATCCACCATAGCTCACGGTTTGCACAAATAAAAACTAACTCGAATTCAATCATACATGCATGTTTAGCAAGATGTAAATGCATATTTATGTTTAGATAGGTGCTCTGAACGTTTCTGGAAACTTAATTGGTGTTTGGACACCTATACGAGGAATCACCATTTTAGGGTTCTTGAGCTCAAAATTAGGGATTCACGATTTAGGCAAAATTACAGGTTCTAAGTGGTACCATTGAACTCGTATAAACTAGACGAATCAAACCATGACCTCGCGCCAAATTTCTTTTGTGTCTAACACCTATTCGTGTTGCACAGGTGTAATAGATTGAAGCTTTTTACAGCTCCCTGTAAATGAGCGGTGTAAAAGGCCTTTCTTAGGAAGAAGATGAGACGTGGCTTCTCCCCATAAGCCAGAGCGCGCGCGTTTTATTTTTTTTAAAATCTCTGATTCAGTGCTTTGCAGGTTCTATACGTGTCATGCATCCTCGCTTTGTGGCCACATGATCAATCCAGTCATCTAATCGAACGCCCTTGATTGCCAGTCCATGCCATGGACTTTCCCATCAGCCACACTTGATCACAAATTTTATATTTTTCATTTTATTTAATTTTCTTTGCAAAATTATTTAAAAATAGTTTTAAAAAATCAGAAAAATACACAAAAAATATTTTTAGGTTGATAAAATGCTATATTAATTTTTGACACAAAAATATTTTATTTTTCTTAATAACTAAAATATTTTGTTTAAATAATTAGTATATATTTATATATTTGCTTTTTAATTATCTTAACCTATCAAAAAAAACCAAAAAATACTTTCTTTTTATTTAAATTAAGTTTATATATTATAAACTAATTTTGTACATATTTATAATATTTTTCTCTTTAAGTTTAAATTATGTGTGTAATTATTTGTATAATTATATGTTAATTTAACTTAATAATTTCAAAAATCATTTCAAAAATTACAAAAAAAATTAATTTTTTTAAAAATTAATTAACAAGCAATATGAACATATTTTAGACTTAATTTTTAGGTTTAAATTTTATTTCTACCTTTTTCTCATTTAATTAAATTAATTATGCATTAATTCTAATTAAAATCAACCATCCAAAAAATCCAAAAATACTTCCCTTTATCTTATTGCAATTTCAATTCCTAAATAAGTGTATAGGTTGTCAAAATCATGTAAATAGCGTAGTTTACATTTCTCGCACAATCGATATAATAGCGTAGATTTACTTTCCACATTTTACATTACCGCACTTTAAATTTCTGTACATATAAAAATGCGTGTATGTCAAAGATAATAACTGAAGCGTTAGATCACTAACTTCAAAGATAAGACTATCTGAACCAGAACACGATCACACTTGCACCTCTTAGGGTAATCCCTCTGTTACTCTTTTCAAAATCAATTCTACTGTTTCGAATACAAATCCAAACTTTTGTTTACATCCGGTCAAAGGAGAATTTTCTAAAAGAAATAGGAAAGGACCTTATAAATTTAGGGTAGATCTCCTAATTGCTTGCTCAAATCAAAACAACAAATGTCTCACATATTCACTGCTTTTCAAAACAAAACTTTCAAAAAAGACAACATTTTGTATATATCCAAACAAGGATTATTACGAAGTTAAAGATCTTTTTTTCAAAACATCTTTCAAAAGATAAAATACATTGTATACATCCGCACAAGGATCATTACAAACTTAATTTACAAAAGTATTTTAAAACCACATACAAGCATTTCAAGACAAGACAAATGATTCAAACAAGTGAGCTAAGCAATTAAGAGCCCATGGATAACCATGGATACAAAGGGGTGCTAATACTTTCCCTTTGTATAACCTACCCCCGAACCCAAAATCTCTTAAAGGTCTTTTTCTGTTTCTTTTATAAACCTTTCCTTAATTGGATAAAATAAAAGTCGGTGGCGACTCTCTGATTTTCAAACTCAAAATAAAAGAAGAGTCAGTTCGTATCTCACGATAAAAACCGAGGGCGACAATGTGTTTTGATGGCGGGTCATACCATCCGTTTGCTAGATTATTATAAGCAATCTCAATGGAAGCGTGCCTATCAGAGATTAAACAGATGTCCGGCTGAGGAACAACATGTTCTCGGAGGTTCCTTAGAAAGTAACTCCATGCCGCGGCAGTTTCACCTTCGACAATTGCGAACGCCACGGGAAAAATGTTGATGTTCCCGTCCTGTGCAACCGCCATAAGCATGGTTCCTTTGTATTTGCCATATAACCATGTTCCATCAATTTGGAGTATGGGTTTACAATGTGCAAATCCTCGTACGCAAGGTTTGAACGCCCAAAAAAGCCGATGGAATATTCTGTTTCCTTGGACAGGGTTTCCATCCGGGGCATGCGCGGGCAGTGTCTCTAGAATAGTAACAGTGCCAGGTGCGTAACTTTGTAGCGCAATAAGGTAGCAGGGAAGAATTTTGTATGACTCCTCCCAATTTTCGTAGACTATCTCAATTGCCTTTGTTTTTGCAACCCACACCTTTTTGTAAGATGGAGTGTAGTTGAAGGTTGTAACGATATGCGAGATAATATTTTTGACCTTCAAAGATGGATCAGAGCTTATTAGAGGCAAGATCTCCTGACAGATGAGATTGCCACTGAGTTTTGTATGATCCTGGGAAGTGGTAGGGTTGACACATGTGTGTTGTTGCGTAATCGACCCTATTTTCCATGCATTACTTCTCTTCCTATAAGAAGCCAACAGTCTGAAGCCACACTCTAGATTTTTACAAGTGATTACATACCGTTCCAGGTTTGAACGATCTACTTCAAAATCAACGTTGTGCGCCATGTGCCATTTTTTTTATTGTTCTAAGGCATGCCTCTTTAGAAGTAAACTTGTCTCCTTCCTTTAACTCATCGTCATTTTGGATGTACGGTGTGAAAAAGATGTCAGATGATGGTTCGTCACCTTGCAGGTTCAAGTTACTCATATGTGCTGGAGGTGCGTACACATGGGCTGCAGGCACCGGCATGTGTTGCTCGTCGTAGGATTCCTCGTTGGTCATGTCGTCAAAATTAGTTTCCAGATCTTCTTCTTCCTCGTCTATGACATCAACCTCTTCTTGCTCGTTGACTGGTGGGTCTATAACTTGCGAGTGGACAACATGATTTTCTTGTGTCTCAACCTGTATAGTAACGTACAGCTCGATGGGATCCAAGCCAGAGTATTCGTGGGTAGTAAACATATCTTGGAGGTCTTCTTCATTTGCAATCTCCGTCTCATAAAACTTGACGGTGTTGTTGTCATGGAAAGAAGGACATTGGTAAAAAAATGTTTGCAATAGGACCCATTGCAATCTTAGCGTGTAGTGTTAGAACAAGATTTGTTCTGATCAATATTCTTAGTTTTGATGATAACAAGGATATGAATTTTGTGTGAGATAATGTGGTACTCTAATACATTGCAATTTCCCTTTCAGGAAATATATAAAGAGTATGCACAAATCAGCGCTCAGAAGCTTTGTCTCAGAAGGTTCAGCATGCAACATCAGAACATGGTCTGGCAAGACATCAGAAGATGGTCAAGGCAGAATCAGAACATGGGTCTATGGAAGCATCAGAAGAACTTGAGGTCAGAAGCAGAAGCACTGAAGTTCTGATGGTATCACGCTCACAAGCACTTCAAGGTCAGAAGACAAGAAGATGCTATGCACCAAGCTGTTTGACTTTGATGATATTCAAATATTTTATTCACAAACATCAGATCAGAAGAAAGTACAAGTGGCAGGCTACGTTGACTGACAAAAGGAACGTTGGAAGCTATTAAAGGCAACGTCAGTAGACACAGCGTGAACAAGGCTCGAGGTAGTTGACAAAAGCGTGAAACATTAAATGCAAAGCTGTACGGAATATGCAAAGCATTAAATGCGCTCAACGGTCATCTTCTCAAACGCCTATAAATATGAAGTTCTGATGAGAAGCAAGGTTAGTGACTCTGGACCAATTCTGAACGAAATTATTCTGAAAGACTTGCTGAAACGCTGTTCAAATTCAAAGCTCAGAAACTTCATCTTCATCAAAGCTCACTACATTGCTGTTGTAATATATTAGTGAGATTAATCTTAAACGTTAAGAGAAATATCACTGTTGTGATTATAGCTTTTAAGAAGCATTGTAAAACTCTTATTTGATTACATTAATTTGTAAGTAACTAGAGTGATCAAGTGTTGATCAGGATACTCTAGGAAGTCTTAGCTTGTGTCTAAGCAGTTGTAATTAGAGTGATCACGTGGTGGTCAGGATACTCTAAGAAAGTCTTAGCTTGTGTCTAAGCATTTGTTCCTGGAGTGATCAGGTCGTGATCAGGATACTCTAGAAGACTTAGTCGCGGACTAAGTGGAAAACCATTGTAATCTGTTGCGATTAGTGGATTAAATCCTCAGGTGAGGTAAATCACTCCGTTGGGGTGGACTGGAGTAGTTTAGTTAACAACGAACCAGGATAAAAATAACTGTGCATATTGTTTTTATCGTTCAAGTTTTTAGACTACACTTATTCAACCCCCCCCCCCCCCTTTCTAAGTGTTTTTCTATCCTTCATGTAGTCGCTGAATGAAGGATTTAAAGGTGGCTCTTTTGCTTAACAAAAATGGCACAACTTACGTGTTTCTCATCACAAAACCGGCTATTTCATATGAGTAAGTCTCACTGTTTAGATGAGCATGTACAAGGTATTGGGGAGATGAAGCCATTTTTTCGGGTTAGTGTTTGGGTGTTGTAATATCAGGTCAGAGTAGGCAATATTGTTTGTGTGTTGTAATGTTTAGAAAATATTGGTTGTCTTATATAGGGTAATAGTCACAGCTTTGCATTGACTCAAGACAGACGCACACTGATCTAGGTATGTCACAGGATTCCAAATTGACGAGACTAGACTGACGCACGATGATCTAGGTCTGTCCCAAGATTCCAAATTGACGAGACTAGACAGACGCACACTGATCTAGGTCTATCACAAGATTCCAACATGACGGGACTAGACTGACACACGCTGATCAATGTCTGTCACAGGATTCCAAATTGATGAGACTTGACAGACGCACGTTGATCTATGTCTGTCACAGAATTCCAAATTGAATGTAAAAGACAAATGCACGCTGATCTATGTGTATATACAGTTTTTTGGGGGTATTAATGTAATTATAAAATATATAATTTTTTCTTTAATTCCTTAGATTTATTTCTCCTAATATAATTATATAATTTTAATCATATTTTAGCGATGTAAATATACAGGTTCTCTCTTTCTTCTTAACCCTTCAATACGACACACAATGGTGAGTTTTTTTAATTCTTGTTCATAAATGATTTTCCTATCAATGATGTTCTGCTTTTTTTTCTCTTTCTTTCTAAGTGAATTTTTAGATTATTGTTTTTCTTTTACTATCTTTTGTTGAAATAGATTGATTTTTTTCTTCTCTTGGTACCGTTAAAAATAACAATGTGGTAACCCGGGCGATGATATACAAATGAAGATGCTTATTTAAAATGTTGAAGAAAGAATTTTTAGGTTTGAACTTGTTATGATCGTAGTGATAAAGTTAACATACTTCAGCATTTTTAGTTGAATCTAATTAAACACTATATTACATTGCAAAAAAGAAAATAACACAAAACAACTGGTAGAACACGAAATTACATTGTAACAAATAAAACAACACTTAATCTAAACTACTCAAGAATCACTGCAAGAACAAGTGGATTTTCAACGCCTCAGTTAACTTCTCCACTGTGTGTCCAAAACATTAGATCCACGTCCACATCGTCTTTCACACGATCCCAATAATACATGTACGTGCCTTCTGGGTTATTATCCGTCAACATAATGTATGGACAACGATAATCTATCTGTTTAACTTTCCTGGTTGGACCATCCAGTTGACGAAACCCGGTGTTGATGGCTCTAACAATTATCTTGAAATCCCAATGCTGGTTCAGGCAAACCCTCATGTGACTACCTTCCTCAAAAAAGACTACAGCCCAAACTGAATTCATTTTTAAGTGTTTGGAGTAAGAAGAAAAAAAAAGCTAATACTTCAACTCCACACACACACACCTCTATTTATAGAAGAGAGGACTACTTGTAGCAACTTTTGTTTTAGCGGGTAAATATGGCGGGAAATATTTTTATTAATTATTTATAACTTAAATACTCATTGGCAACTTTGTAACGATAAAAAATCATTTCATTGAAATATGCTAAGAGCATTTGATTGACCGGTACAGAAGTTACCGAAATGATAAAGAAACTGCGGCATCTAGGATATTACAACGGTTAAAACAATGTCTTCTTTGTACTCCGTCATCCGAGTGCATTGGATGTCGTCTTCCGTATTCTCCCACCAACGTTGTCTTTCAAGAAAAACACCACCCCTTATTCTAAGCCTCTTGATAGATCTGATCTCCTCGCCGGGACTGTACTCCCCGTCCAAAAACCTCAGGATGGTTCTCTTAAGTTGGTCCATGGAATGGATATTCCAAAACATAACCTGCATGGGAGGTTTGACGGGAGAGAAAATGACGTACCCGTTCCTTCGACGATAGTCCGGTTGATAGTCGAACCGCCTCACAGGTGGTGGAGGCTCAGAGGTCCGGTGCGTGCTATTTGGCCTTATTTGAGATCACATTTTTTCCGTGTGTGTAGTCTTATGCACACAAGAAATCCTAATTTATAGAGGGAAGGACGCCTGGCTTACGGTCCATAGCACAACTAGGGTTTCCACTACAAGAAAAAACCTAAACCCTAATTTAAAAAAAAAAGGTTAGTACTAATGCGCCAAATGGAGTGGCACATATTTACTTTTTCTTACCTGGAATGCGCCAAATGGAATGGCGCATTAGTTGAAATTTTGAAAAAAAATGCCATTTCATTTGGCGCATATGTATGATACATGTAGTCCTCACCTGGTCCCCACATGGTCCCCACCTGTTAACATCTTAATAATTTCAGTCATTCGCATGCGTCCGAAACGATTCCTGCAACCTTGCAGGCGTCTGAAACGATTCCTGCAACGATTCCTCCTAATACAGCATGCATGCAACCCTATCTGGCACCTAGTTCTGCTCTGCATGCATGTCACCAAGTCCTATCACCGAAAGTTATGTTGCATGCATGCCAACCACTTCTGCACAAGCAACACCTAGCAACTTTGAATGTGTTGACATGTCCAGCATGCAGCTTGTTACCGTTTAAGCCTCATCACTATATATACTACCATGACCTCTGCAGATTTCTCACCACCTTCACTCATCTACTCTCACAATAATCATTTTGCTTTCAAAGTCCAGATTTCCAGTGCTCAACCATCTCTCTCTTAACAATGGGTGATACACACCGAGGAACCCCCGAGAACATCACATCCTATGTAAGTATTATACTATTATGTTAATAACATGCACCTGTCTATGATGAAATAACTGAATACTTACGCATACATAATTATTTTCAGGACGCTAGTCGTTTCCGGACTCGTAGTCACTCGATCATCGCTCCGAACGACCGCATAAGACCCTACTTGGACGTTGCTGGTTTCAGACCGATTAGCACTATCGCTGAGGCTTCCATTGATCACAAATTTGTTCTGGCCTTGTTAGAACGCTGGAGGCCGGAGACACACACTTTCCATCTTCCAACAGGGGAGTGCACCATCACCCTGGAGGATGTTTATATGTTACTAGGCCTTCCAATTGACGGTAAGGCAATTAATGGCTGTGTAATGCAGGAAGATTCCCTATGCTTTCAAGCATTGGGCATAGACTTGATAGAGGAACAAGTTGGTGTTAGGGGACAGGGTATTAACCTTAAGAGGTTAAGGTTATATTATGATAATTTTCGGTTGGATGATGCGTCTCCCCAAGATACCATACTTCAGAAAACAAGGTGCTACCTTATCTTGCTAATTGGAAACGTTTTGTTTCCAGATAGTACTGGTAACACTGTTAATTTTATGTATCTTCGTTTATTAATGGATTTTACTAGAGTTGGTCTATATAGTTGGGGGTCTGCAGTGCTGGCTACGGTGTACCAATCCCTGTGCAAGAACTCAAGATACGATTCTTGCACCTTCTATGGATGCGCTATGTTGGTGCAGGTGTGGGGGGTGGTGGAGGATGCCTATAAAAGCCCCGATTAACAGAGCCAGTTGGACCTTTCCGTATGCAATGAGGTACGTTTTTAATATACCATATTTTTCATGCACAATTAGTGGATTATGATTTACTCTAACTAAAACATTTAATTTGCTTTTTAGATTTTGCGTGAAAAAAATGGACTTCACAAAAAATCCGCGCTCAAACATCACAATGTACTGCCAGCTCATTAATCACTTAGGACCCGAACAAGTATTATCTCTAATCTTTTGCTCTTTTATAAGTGTATTTTTTATAAATATTTGCACGAAATAATGTATAACTCTTATGCATGCAGTTTATATGGAGACCGTATCTCAATTGCGACCATGAGCCTAGAGCTGCAGATGCAGCCATTTGGACAACAACATGTTGCCTGATCTGGTACAACATCATCGAAATGCATCATAATGACCGAGTCAAGCTACAGTTCGGAATGCGTCAAGGTATACCCGACCCTCCAGTTGACTTGGGAGTGTGGCACTGTTTACGGTGATTTCCGGTAAACAACCGCTAGTCTTCCAAACTATAATAAATATGATTTGGTTACTCGCAGGATCGACTAGATTGATCCTAGGACATAGTCAAATAGGTTGTTATTCATGATAGTTTGAATTATGTCTGTTATACCCCAAAATTTGCCCACTTCTTTTTTCAGGAAAGTTTCAATATGAAAATTAAGAGTCTCATATAAACATGGATTTTTTTCAAAATATCCTGACATATGAAGAACTTGGTTTTCAGAATTTTTCTTACACAGTAACTTGGCTTACAGTGGAATTTATTCTTACGCAAACGCCAAATACTGTTCTTTACTTCACAAATACTATTTATTTATTTTACAGATAAATAGTACTAACACAGTTCATGCAGGGTTAAATCTTTTTGCAGGCGCAAAAGCAGGAAACTCACACTGTACTGGTAACAATTGTTTTTGTTTTCCCACTAACTTTTGTGCTATATTCCATTATTTTCAAAATCTTTTCAAATCTATCCTTTCAAATTCAAATCTCAACTTTATTCTATCCATCTCTCTTTTCCCGACAATACCTTACACTTTCTTTCAAATCTCACTACCACTCAAATTTCCTTTGGTACGGAATCACATCATTCCCCAACGTCTCTATCGTCTTTCCATTCTATAAATACCTCTCATTCTTCCCACAAATCTCACATCAAATTCTAAATCATCTTTCAAATTCCTACCTCATAATCCATCATTTCTTCTTCCCTAGCAAAAATGGCAAAATGGATAGAAACACTGCTTCTTACAGTCGTCACCATTGCTACGGTGATCACAACTTTCTTCTGCCTACACAGTCCTGAGAAGTGTGGACCTGCAATGGTTGCACTCCCACTCCTCTACATGTTATTAATCATAGCATGGTTCGTCAACCGTCATTTTTAAAATTTGTCGTGTTTCTTATTTTCTTAAACGTACCGTTTATTCGTCGTACTTTTCAATATAGTATGTAATATTTATACTGTCAGTATTAAATGTTGTACTAGTTGTCATAATATTGCTTAATTACTAAGATAATATTTTGTGTATTTTCTGCCAGTCAAATATTTCTATTTCTGTGCATTAAATAATTTTCAGGTTATTATCGGTAATTTTGCCCGCATACCGTAAATATCAGTTATTTATTATGTTTCTGTTTTCTAACAAGTCATGTAAATAAATTTTCATGCTTCACACCAAACAAAAACAAAAATAACAACAAAAAAAAAAAAAGAAAATTAACTTTGACGGTTGATTTTTCACTTTAACTGCTGCTTCAGTACACGAACAGTCGGTTGACAGACAAACTGCAGACAGTACAATTCACAGTGATTTGTACAATCAATCAAATCAATCATTCACAATTCAAATTTCCAAGATTTTTGTGTTAGAAGTCTTCTGAATATCACATGATTAGCAGAAACTCAACACTGCACAAAAATCAGGTACGCTTAACTGCCTCCTATACAGACAGTCCCTAATCAGGGTTTTTCTTGTTTTAACAGGAGCAACAAGTTTTGAGAGCTCAAATGGATTTCATATACATCCATACATCTCAAAGTACCATCATACAAATTTTCAAACTTCAATTCACTCAGACGCACCGTCAGCAGCTCAAACAGTCAACAGACGACCCGTTTGACCAAAAAAGTCAACTGACAGTCAAAAATGAAATTTTTTGTCAAAGTCCATATTTTGTCAAAGGATTCAACATTTGATCATTGGATGATCACAATTCATCAAGGAAAGATCAAAAATCAACAAAACCCTAAGAT